>NW_017308775.1:69031-88660 GCF_000935625.1 Nanorana parkeri | reverse complement strand
TTCTGACAACTTATTTGCTACATTGACTGTTTCTGCTATTTTAACCTCGGTGATTACTTTAGCTGTGTTGACTGGAGTGAGCCCACTATCTATTCCTCTATTACTTCTTTCTGTATTATTATTTTTTTTATCTAAGAAGAATTTATCTCCATTTGATTTAAGTAATTTTATTTTTAAGCCCAACCCCTCACCCCCATTTCCTAGTTTAAAAGCTCCGCCAGTCTTTCTACCATTTTCCCCCCCAGAAATGCTGCACCTCCCCCATTAAGGTGCAGCCCGTCTCTGCTGTAGAGCCGGTAGCCGACTGCGAAGTCAGCCCAGTTCTCCAGGAAACCAAATCCCTCCTTCTGACACCAGCTCCGGAGCCATTTGTTAAGCTCCCTCAACTCGCGCTGTCTGTCCGGAGTGGCGGTGCATGCCCGTTGTGTGCTGCTCTGTGTCCCCTCTGACACAGCGCAGCGTCCAGCAGGGTAGTGAGGAACTGTTAGAGGAGGCCAAGCAGTGCTGGGGAGGAGAGCACTGTGAGCCACGATGTCACAGGAGGCCGGGCCCCCCTCAGCCTCCTCTGACCGATCAGGATGGAGAGCCGTGTGGGGGCAGAGAAAGCCGTGCACTGTCACCGGAGCCTGAGGCAGCAGTGAAGGGGAGAAGTCAGTTGTCAAAATAGACTGAGCTCTCCTCCCACCGCACCGCCAGCTCACCCTCTTGTGACAGCGGGTCAGGATAGAGAGTGGTTACAAGTAGTCAGCAAACCGCTGATTGCTGACTGTTTGTAAATAACTGGACATAGTATGAGTTACTATGTACCAGTTATGAATGAATAAGAAGTGATCTAAATAACTTCCTGTTCATTTATAATTGTGTACATAATAAACATTCTATGTCCACAATGTATGAATGAACAGGAACACTTAGTATAGATACTTCCTGTTCATTTATAAAAGGGGTGGCAGAAAATGAGATTGTGCCCAATCTCTTTTTCTATTTTAAAAGAGAAATAACAGGGATCTGTTTAGACCCCTGATATTTCACAACAGTAAAGTTCAAAAATAAAAAATATTTAATAAAAATATTAAAAAGTTTATTTTAAAAAATATATATATATTTTAAACATTTTTAAAAGACATTTTTTTTTTATTTTCGGGTTTGGCCTGACTTTTTTTATTTCCGGTTTAAAATTTTAATTTCGTTGCACGTCTAGTTATAAGTACATCCAAGAATTAAAAACTGGTGTCAGAGATCTCAGCGTTAAACACTATACCCGGGAAGACCGTGTTAAGAAAACCCACAAACGTGTCAAACAAAGCTCTATCACTATGCCAAATGACAAAAATGTCATCAATGTAACAGCCCCAAAATTTGACATGCGTTAGGTATATATATGAGGGGTAGACAGACATCCCTTCTAGAAAGCCTATAAACAAGTTGGCAAAAGATGGTGCAGCTGAGCTGCCCATTGCAGTTCCCCTGATCTGAAAAAAACACTGGTTTTTCAAAGATGAAGAAATTGTTCTCTAGGATGAACTGGAGACATTGTAGAATTAACTGAGTGGGCATTGTTTCATAGCTGCTATGTCCCATAACGTGTTTCATAGCCTTCAGGCCGACCTCACTAGGAATGTAAGTGTATAATGAGATGTCCATCGTGGCCAGATGCCAGTCAGTGCCTGTTACTGTATAGTGTGACAGTTTTTGTAGAAAATCACTAATGTCTCTCAAGTAGGCCAGAAGCATCCTAACAAATGGTTGTAATATGGAATCTATTACCCTCGCCATGGGCTGTGTAACAGAGTCAGTGCCAAAGACAATTGGGCGGAACTTGCATACTTTAGGAAGTCCATAAATCACTGGTACCCGTGGACATTCGTCCACCAGAAAACCCATCAGCTCATCACCAAGCAAGCCTTTAGTTCGACATACGTTGAAGGGATTTGAGTTAATTGGATGCTCTCTGGATAACGCCCCATAGTGGTCCATGTGTAACTGGTATCATCAGTGAGTAACATCAGCACATCAAAATCTGTAGTATGCGTAGTTCATGACTACCACAGCACCTTCTTTATTAGCTGGTTTTATAATAATACTTGAGTCCTATTTAAGCTTCTTATGAGCAATAAGTTTATCCTTGCTCAAATTGGTATGCGTCTTGCGCTTCATTGCTGTGGATAGAACATCATGTATAACTGTTTTAGTGTAACTCTCAATAGAGTGGAATTGACCAGGTGGCATAAACTTGCTTTTAGTCAAGCCCTGAATGTCACTATTGTGTTGACTAGAGAAGTGTTGCTTAAGCTTAAGTGTCCTCTCGTGTTTGTAAAGTTCCACTTCAAAGTTGAATGGATCAAATCTACCAGTAGGGGAGAATGATAGCCCTTTGGCTAGTAAGCTACACTCACCACTGGATAATGTCCTGGACGAGAGGTTGATCACCGGGTTTTCTTGAGTGGTTTCCCGTGGTTCGATCTTGTGCTGGCTCCTCTTGGTTTAGGGGTCATTGATGCCTTCTGGTTGACGAAAAAGGTGATATGTAGTATCACTTGGATGGGAAGGTCCGGCTGATGCCCCTTGGTCGCTATCTGAGGATAGCTTCTCAGTGGGTCGCTCACCGTCAGTGGAGGATGCAGCCGCCGGTCCTCAATGCCGGGCACCCCCTCCGTTCTTTGAAATGTAGGTCTGCATCGGCGTCGGGTATTAAAAATGGACCAGGGATATACTTTCCCTCTTTTGTAATCCAGAGTTACTTGGCAAAACCTATCCCTCTTGATCTGCTTCTGTTGCTCTGTAAGTGCAACAACATTCGAATCGACTTTCCAAATCGGTCGCTGCACACTCCTTATCTGCCAGTTTCTCATGTAGCGAGAGTTCAAATGCTGTAATCACACGATTGACTTGACACAATTGTACCTTAACCTCTTTGATGACAAGCAGCATATAGTTTAGTGAGTTCTCGGTGGACACTTCACACCATTTTCCACCAAACTCTCTTTTAAAGCGACCGATGGTTGGCTGATTAGTAATCCTGAAGCCTCTAGGTATTGTATCTGTATTGTGGTTATTGCAACAGAATGTGCTTGTTCCTCCATGGATAGCTCGATCAAAAAGGATAGTCCAGGTCTGTTGATGTCATGTGGTGTACTAAGATAATTCTTTTCAGGCAGGACTTCATGCAGGGGTGCAACAAACGGGTAATGCTGTAGTCAAACAAGAGTCCATGAACCTATAACACTCATGACTGCTTAGTCCATAATAAGCTAGTGGGTGCAGCAGTGACCAACGGATGGCGCCTTCACATACATATAATTATGGGACCCCGACACTCCAAATTTAGGTGCAGATAATGTCCTTTATTGACATATCGTTACTGTCACCTGATTTGGAGTGCAACATATCACACAAATGCAATGTTTCGGGATTACGCAGGATCCCCTTCCCCAGGCAAACCATGTGATACAGTAAAAGCAAGATGACACACATATGTACACAAGTGTATGACACCACAACCTACCACAGCACTCCACTGCCCCCTGTGATGTCAACATTTTGTCATATTCCTGCCAGAATATACAAAAAATATGTCTAGAAGAATAATATAAAGCGGGTTTATAAAGAGATTAGGATACATATGCAGTAGCATCCTGGCTGCGCGATTGGCTGTGGTCCTTTGAGCAACTCCTACCTGAAACAAGCAGCCCGGCTTGTTTCAGGTTATACATGTTTATAAACGTACACAATTATATAAAGTTTTGTTTGTGACAATGCTGTTCCCTTATGTGCTGTATACACAAGTGTGCTTCCATTGTTGAGTACATTTCTTATGCATATGTATCTTAATCTCTTTATAAGCCTGCTTTATTTCATTCTTCTAGACAGATACGTTGTGAATTCAGGCAGCAATATGACGACATTTTGAAGTCACAGGGGGGGCAGTGGAGTAAAGTGATAGGTTGTGGTGTCATACACTTGTGTATATATGCGTGTCATCTTGCTTTCACTGTATCACATGGTTTGCCTGAGGAAGGGCATCCTGCGTGACCCCGAAACTTTGCATTTGATTTCAATATTTGTATTAAGTATTTCACATAAAAATTTTCTACAAACAAAGAACAATACAAAAAATTCCAGTTATTCACCATACAAACCCTAACATTTACACAATTGAGAAAAAAAGGGGGGAGGGGGATAAAAAAGAGGGAAGGTCACGAGGTCATTCCCCACCTACACCATCTACTACCCATATTTTACAAAAAACTATTTGTTTATACCCAAATAAGACCTCCAAGATTCCCAAACCACTTCAAAGGTCTCTCATCTATCTTGTGCTATACTATAAAGTTTCACATGGATCATAATCCAAGAGACCTTTGCTTTGAAGTGTGAAAAGGGAACCTTGGATTTTTTCGATGCCTTAGCAATAGTCATTTTTGCAGCTAGAAAGAGAAACCGTATCAATTAATTTGAGTTTTTAGTAGCTGTAGGAATATATTTATTAAATAAGGCAAAACATGGCTCACGTGGAACTCATGCCTTGGTAATTTTATAAATGAATGTATATACTTTGTTCCAAAATGTATATACGTTAGGACATAGCCACCCTATGTGATACATCGAGCCCACATTGTCACATCCTCTAAAACACTGTTAGGAGAATTCTGAATTAACAATCACCAATTTGTCTGGAACCATAATGTCAAAACCTTAATGTTGGCTTCGATCAAGGAAACATTTAGATGACCTCCTAATGCTCTTGATTGATGCCACTCCTCCAGTGAAATCTCATAATCGATTTCTCGTTCCCATGCTGTCATGTAAGATAATTTGGCCAGTGAACCCATAAAAATAGAATAGAAATATGTAATACCCCCCTTTGGGGTTCTTAATTGTAAACACCAATGTTCATATTTAGTATCAGTGGGAATGGATGATGGTTAGGGGCCCAACGATGACACAAAGTGATTAATTTGCAAAAAATGAAACCATTCAGATGGTGGCATGCACAGCCTTTTCCTGCTATATGCCAGAGAAATAGGTTTCCAATCTCTAGAAAAATCCCCTATCTGATAACAGTCCCTTGTCAGTCAACCATTTAAAGGCCTGTGGCTGAAGTCCTGGGGGAAAATTCAGATTTTAGAAGAGAAGAGCTAGGTAAGCTATAAGATCTCCTTAATCTATTCCATAAAAAATCTAATGAGACAGTGTAGGGACTAAAATTACAGGACCTTGTTTGGAAGAAAGCCATTTTAATAAACTGATTGAAGCATTAGCAGCTGCTTAGATTCCATAGATGCCCAATCTGGGTTTTCACCTTGGGAATACACTGTAGATAGTTGTACCAACTGAGCTGCCTTAAAATACACCATGGGGACATGGGGACAAAAGTAGCCACCCTCCAGAATGAACGACAGTGTCCGCACCAATTCAGATATATTTTGAGGATCTACAGCCGAGTGATACACAAATAAGATACATTTTTGTTAATAGTTAAAGTACTTGCATACATTTTTAAGATTTAACGGCTGAGCTTAGTGTCACTTTAAGATATGTAGAGCCTTTTAGAGGCTTAGCACATATCATACGCATACACATTTTGTCTTATTTATAGAGACATTAGAACTGGTCTGGTCTTTCCTGCTGCTTGTCATAAGATTGCTTGACACTTCTATCATATGGCCTGCTCATGAAGATTTGGTATGTTTACCCTTAACTGTTGTGGTTTAGGACATCTGTTAGAACCAAAGACAAATGATGTACTCCAGTCGTCCTTTCCTCCCTTCTGATGGATAGGCTTTAGCACACATCAATGGAATAATTGTTCTAAATTGTGGCTCATATATATATATATTTGAACCAAATTGTAAGTAATTATTATCTATAATAAATGTATGTAGTAATACTGCATTTATACATAATAGATCACATCCTCCACAGTCTCCTAAAGGAGTGGCCTACAGCACTCATGAAACACATTCATCAAGTGCCTCTATGATGGGGATCGGGAGGGAGACAGTGCCATACTGTATGCTAACAAAAATACCAATATGAAAAAACTGTCAACATCATTATTATAGTACCATGAAAGCCCTAATGTTGCTTGTTTTGTTGTAATCATAGCTTATCTGGATAGCTACTGAGGAAAGAACATCTTAAGAAGCTTAGTAACAGTCTTGATCGATGAAAATGAACATCCAGTACCATCCATAAAGTACCAAGAATGTTGATAGAAGTGAAAAATTAGTAAAAATATAGATTGAGCTTTCTTTAGCAGAGCCGAGGAGAAAGCATTCAACCTGTTGTTGAATTCCTCCTGAAAAACATTAGTGCACATCCTACACTTCACTGAAACCGCCCGTAAAACTCAATAATGACTTACTAACAGCTAAAAACAATGGCCACTACTCCTTACTCTTGCTATTAGACATTTCTGCTGCTTTTGACACTGTTGACCACATGCTCCTCCTCAAAAAAACTTCACTCGCTTGGCCTACAAGACTCTGCTTTCCCATGGTTCTCCTCCTACCTATCTAAGCGCTCCTTCAGTGTCACCTAGAAATATAACTCCTCCCCTCCTCTTCCTGTAGGGGTCCCCCAAGGCTCTGTCCTTGGACCCCTTCTCTTGTCTATCTACACCTCCTCCCTTGGTCAGTTAATAACCTCACATGGCTTCTAATACTACCATCTCTATGTTGTGACATCCAGACATATCAGTCTGGATGTCACAACATTTCTTAAAACTCAACCTTTCAAAAATTGAGCTCATGAAATGTCCCCCCCATGCACCTTCCCCCAACTTTACCCTTGAGATTGATAACACAACTATCCAACCCTCCCCCCATGCCAAGGTGCTAGGTGTCATCCTTGACTCAGACCTCACCTTTCTTCCCCACATCCAATCACTATCCAAATCCTGCCGCCTTCACTTTTGTAAAATCTCCAAAATACCTTCCTCACTAATGAAACCGCAAAATGACTCATTCACTCATTGTCATCTCTCGTTTTAACTATTGCAACTCCCTCATGATTGGCCTACCTCTACACAGGCTATCCCACCTTCAGTCTATCATGAATGCAGCTGCTAGACTCATCCACCTAACCAACCGCTCAGTGTCTGCAACCCCCCGTCGATCCCTGCACTGGCTTCCAATAGCCCAAAGGATAACATTTAAAATATTAACAACCACTTACAAAGCCATCCACAAAGGTATACTGAGACCTGAGAAAATGTCCTGTTTATTTAGCAGGTGTTTAAAAGCTAACCTTGGCACATTTAATGAGTGAGGGTGAAAAAATGCTTTCTATGTTTAGATATATCTTTGACAGTGATAGTTTTTCATTTATATGTTTTGAGTAGACTCAGTGCTGTTTGTTAAAAGTTTGTCACTAACTGAGTACAATAAAGATCGAGAGACTGAAGCATGGCCAAGAACAGGTCGGAGCCAGCCGGGCAGCAGGGTACAAAATCAGGAGGCAGAAGGCAAAGTCCAGGAAACAGGCCGAAATGCAGGGGCAGGCAGCAATCAATAGAGAAGTCCAAACAAACCGGGTCAAGCAGGTAACAGGAATCCAACAGAATGCAGGCACACAGTAACACTAGCTGAAAGACCATCAGCAATGAGGCAAGGGAAGGTTCGTTTTTATATGCTGAACTATTAGGGTAGCAGCGTCATTTCCGCTGTGATGGCCGTTGAGCATGTTTTTGTGCATTTCTGCGCATGCGCACTATGGCATGTTTTTCAGCCACGCGAATATTTGATTTGTGCGCATGCATTTTACCCTTACATTTCCCCCCCTAACGGGCAACCTCCGGGTGCCCATCTGGGCAAGACTTTTTGCCCTGTCTTTGGGAGAGAATCGCCCCAATGGCATTTTCGGAAGTATCCACTGCGAGGACATAGGAGAGTGCTGTGTCAGGGTGCTTCAGAATTGAAGCCGAGGTGAAGAGTTCCTAGAGTTTTTCAAAGGCCAGTTGTGCCATGGTGGACCGCTGAAAATTAATTACTTGTTTGGTTAGTTGTGTGATTGGGCTAATAATGGCAGACAAGTTCTTGATGAATTTTCTATAGAAATTCACAAATCCCACGAATCGTTGAATCCCTTTTCGATCGGTGGGAGGCGGTCAATCCAGAATGGTCGCCACTTTCTGAGGGTCCATGGAGATGTCCGTGGTAGAGATAATGAGCCCCAAGAATTGAACAGTCTCTCTTTCAAATTCACACTTTTCAGCTTTCACATATAACTGATGTTCCCTTAGCCTCTTCAAGACCTTCTTAACATGTGTACGGTGGAAGTCAAGAGAAGGGGAAAAGATCAGGATGTCGCCCAGGTAAACCACCATAAATAGATCTTAAAAGTCTCTGAAAATGTTGTTGACTAGGTGCTGGAATGTTTCCGGAGCATTACAGAGTCCGAAAGGCATCACAAGGTATTCAAAGTGTCTGAATCGTGTTCGGAAAGCAGTTTTCCACTCGTCACCTTCTCTGATTCGGACCAAGTTATATGCTCCGTGAAGGTCCAATTTGGTAAGGACCCTAGCAGACTGGAATCGCTGGAAAAGTTCAGGTACCAGGGGTAGAGGATAGCAGTTCTTTACTGTGACTTTATTGAGTTCACGATAGTCAATGCAAGGACGAAGGGAGTGATCCTTCTTCTTCACAAAGAATATACCTGCACATGCGGGAGATGTGGAGAGATCTTCATTGACATATTGCCGCAAAGTCTCCAACTCTGGCTCAGAAAGTGAATACATTCTGCTGAAGGGAATCTCAGCTCCTGATAATAGTTCTATTGGACAATCGTATGGTCTGTGGGGTGGTAGTGAGTCTGCTCCTTTTTATCAAAGACATTGAGGTACTGGTGGTACTCCAGTGGAATTGATTGGGCTGTTGTGGATTCAGTTTGAAGAAAAGGGGAGTGTTCCTGACCCCCAGTTGACAAAGGAATTGTGTATCTGTAACCACGGAATGCCCAGGATGATTGTGAACAGTGGAGAAGTGATAATGTTGAAACATAGGTGTTCTTGGTGGTCTGCAGTACCAGTGAATAAGGAGCAGGTTTCCAAAGTAATGGGGCAGAGTTAGGGTTTGATCCGTCTGCCAGCTGGATGATCAGAGGATGGGTTTTGGTGAGCAATGGGATCTGTTAACTCATGTTAAAGTCCTTGTCCATAAAGCAGCTACATGCCCCGGAATCAACTATAGCTGACACTTGGATGCTTCTTCCCAGAACCTGCAAGAAAGGGGAAGAATGAGATGAGAAAGTCCATTCTTAACCTCTTGCCGTCCGGCCCTAGTAGAAAAACGGACGGACGGCACTGCTGCATTGGTGGGTTGCCAACGCCAGACGGCATTTTTTTTCTGCTCGCGCGCGCCCCCTAGCGGGCACGCATAGCTCCGCAGCGCTGAATACTGAAAAATGGCCTGGATGGGAAGGGGGTTTAACACCGCAGATGTCAACTGGTTAAGGGAGTTACCAGAGATGCTGATGGGTGGAGAGAACTTACTGGGTCGCACAGAACAGGAGCGTACGTAGTGCCCGAATTCTCCACGGTAGAGGCAGAGGTTATTCTGCCTGCAAGTCAGCAAATAGAGGTGATCGGTCTAAACCGAGTTGCATGGGCTCAGGATCTTACATAGTTACATAGTATTTGAGGTTGAATAAAGACATTAGCCCATCAAGGAACACTAGTTGAAAGACTATCAGCAATGGGGAAAGGGCAGGCTCATTTTTATATGCTGAACTATTAGAGTAGCAGCGTAATTTCCGCTGCAACGGTCGTTGCACGTGTTTTTGGCAACTTCCGGTTTGTGTGTGTTTTCGCACACTTGCGTGCATGCACACTATGGCATGTTTTCCAACTGCACAAATATTTGGTTTGTGCGCATGTGCAGCCGCCATTTTACCCTTACAGGATCATTGCTGCGCTGGAAAGTCGAAGAGCGTCCCATGTGCAGCTTTCTCGCAGTAGAATACAAATTGTCTGACAGTATTTTCTGATAACATGCTGCATTCATCTTGCCATTAATTTTCACAACATTCCCCGTGCCTTTAGAGCTCACCTCCTCCCAAAACATCAGTGAGCTACCACCATGCTTCACAGTGGGGATGGTATTTTTGTCAATATAGGCCTTGTTGACCCCTCTCCAAACATAGCGCTTATGGTTGTGGCATTGGCGCAGTAAAGGCTTTTTTCGGGCAACTCAACCATGCAGCTCACTTTTGTTCAAGTATCGTCGCATTGTGCTCCAGTATTCCCCTGCCACCTTGGAGGCTGCAAAGGCGTTATTTGAAAAACTGGGACGTATGGAGAATAATCCTAAAGGAGGAGTGGACCGTGGTGGAAAGGTCCTACAAGATTCTGACCGAAATAATGGACCGGAGCCAGGGACGAGTTCTTTAACAGCTTGAAGACCAGGTGTTTAGACCCCCTTCCTGGCCAGGCCATTTTTCAGTGTTCAGCGCTGCAGTACTTTGACTGACATTTATTCCGTCATGCAATGCTGTACTGAAATGAATTTTATACCATTTTTGGGGGACAGATAGAGCTTTCTTATGGTGGTATTTAATCACCATTGAGGGTTTTATTTTTTACTATATTCAGGAGAAACTCGCAAAATCGCAAAAAACTAGCATACCCAAAATTGGCCATAGGTGACGCTTTAAAAGCTTTTATAGCTCATCAGTTTAGTGTTATCAGTGATTGATGGCCCTATGATAGAACTATTGCTCTAATTCCGATGTTCGCGGCGATATGTAACATGTGCGGCGTAATGGGCGCAATCGTCGTTTTCGCAGGTATGCGCACCTGACGCATGTTTACATGTGTGTATGTAGGGGTGGGGACTTTAAAAAAAAATTTTTTTTTAAATTCTTTTTATTTGTAACTTTAAAACAATTTGGGGGTAAACTTTAAATTTTTTTCCTATTTTTTTTCTTAGCCGGCGGATCGCTTGTATATTAACGGGCATCGCTGCCTGTTTTCAAATCACGGGCATTTCCCGCTTGCGTGCGCCGCGGGCGGATGTAACAGGACGTGTATACACGCCCAGTTACATCCAAGAAGCTCCCGCCCGAGGTAGTTAAAGGCACCAGAGGCGAAGAAGGTAGGCAAAGGAAGAACAATTAGACTGGCATTACAGCATTTGTAGCTATTTCCATTTTTTTTGGATCCCTATTTTCTTTTTGGTCTCTTGTGTAACGAGAGGGAAATATTCTAAATACTAAATTCAAGGACCGATAGATTAGCTTAGAGAGAGATTTCCCCTTCACCCTTTTTTTTTTTCTTTAATAGATCCAGCACAAGGTTAGAAATAAGAAATACTTACTGATGAACACTAGAGGATAAATATGTTTGGATAAATTATAACCAAGGGGTATAAACATTCTTTTAGTTTTTCATGGGTAGAGGAATACATTTATGCACTGTTTATAATTTAATAATAAGTAAGCGTTGTGCTTTCTTATGAAGTATAATGTAAAAGTTGATGCACGTAGTAGAGTGAAATTTAAACCATTTTATAGGTGATATAAGGAAAGATATAAAGAAAAAAAGGGGATAGATATCACAAAAGAAAATTGGTTTCATAAAAATTAACCTCCCTGGCGGTCTGAATATCTATTTTTTTCTTTCTATTTTTTTACTTTTAAATCTCCCGCCGGTTCCGCCCCCTGCGGTGCTGGCATCAGCCAGAGCACACATCGGGGCTTGTGGACTAGGTAAGCGACGCACAGTGTAATCCCGAGTGTGGCTCGGGGTTACCGCTTTTGGTACTGAAAATTAACCCCAAGCCACACTCGGGATTACCGACAGGAAGGTTAAGAAGAGTGGGAGGAGATAATATAAATTTAAGTTTTTTTGCCTTTTGGCTAGCCATTCACTGATTGTCGCTGGATGTGTTGACTTCCAATGTCTGGGGATGACAGTTTTGGCCGCATTCAGCAGGTGTATAACCAGAGATTTCTTGGTAATGTGGTGGGAGGCATTGAAGTGGAATAATAGGAGAGAGATTGCCGTGAATTCTAGTGTAACACCTGTTATAGTCTTTATGAGCGAGATTGTTTCTGACCAAAAGGGTGAGATGATGGTGCACGACCACCAAATGTGGAGGAGCGTGCCAACTTCCTGTGAGCAGCGCCAGCAGGTGTTAGGCGTATTAGGGAAGATGCGGTGTAGTAGTTTGGGGGTTTTGTACCACCTCGACTTCAATTTGTAGTTGGTTTTCTGGATCTGTATATTCATTGAGCCTTTCAACAAGAGTACATCCATCCTCTCCCAATCTTGTGGGGTGAGGTTGATAGATAAGTCTGCTTCCCATGCCTTAGTAGAAGGCGTGGGTGGCATTGCGGAGGAGCCCGACAGTAAGGAGTAAGTCTCTGATACGGTGTGTGTAATCCTGCCATGGGACGTGCAGAGCTGTTCAAGGGCGGAAAGAGGGTGTGTAAAGTGTTGCTTAATTTGTCTATCGTTGAGGAAATGGCGAAGTTGCATGTATGTCCGCAATGGTAAAGATGCGGTAAGAGTATCAGAGTTTAAGTTTGCCAAGGACCGGAACTCCCCTTGGCTATCAAAGAACGTTTTCGCGGTTGGGGTAGCTTCGGGGGACCAAGAATGCAAGAACGAGGAGTGGCCTGGAGGGAAAGCAGGATTCATATGGACCGGGGTGAGAGGACCAAGGACCGAAGAAATGTCAGCAGTCTTGCACATTGTATCAAAAAGGCGCAGAGAGTTGCCAATCGTGGGGTGAGTTAGCACTTGGGGGCGGGAGCAAGGAGCGCTGAAGCCAGGGCCAGGAGCCAATTGGTGATCCTAATTGGAGTTGCTCAATCTGGACCCATTCTTTATATGGGCCATGCCTGGCCCAGTCTATGATGCGTGTTAAATGGCAAGCTCGAAAGTAATTTTGTACATGTGGGAGCCCTATACCCCCAGAGGATTTGGAACGGGTTAGAGTCGAGAACCCGATTCGCGGTGATCTACCTTCCCAGAGAAAGGTGCGAAAAAGAGCAGTAGCCGAGGAGAAGAAGGCTTTGGGAATAGCAATGGGCACAGTCTGGAACAAGTATAGCAATCTTGGCATGGCAGTCATTTTGAGAATTGCCGCACGACCAAACCAGGAGTATAGCCCCTTGTTCCATTCTTTCATGTCCAGTCGTAGTCGGGATAATTGAGTAGCAAAATTAAGGGAGTAGAGCTTCTGCAAGTCAGTGGGAAGTTCAATGCCCAGATAAGTAATGGAGGTGTCCGCCCAGCGAAAGGGAAAGTGTAGTTTGCAGAAATGGACCAGGTCATCAGGAAGGGAGATATTTAATGCGGCTGATTTGGAGAGGTTAATTTTAAAGAATGATATTGAAGCGAATTCCTGGAGTGCACTCAATAGATTGGGGAGTTATATTCTCGGCTGTGTCAAGAAAAATAACAAGTCGTCCGCAAATGCGGCCACCTTAAATTCTTTGTAGGGCGTATGGAACCCATGTATGTTGGGATCCGATCGTATTTTCCGGAGAAAGGGCTCCAATGCCAACACAAAGAGCAGTGGGGACAAGGGGCACCCCTGCCGCGTACTATTGAAAATGGGGAAAGCCTCAGATAGTGCGCCGTTTACCTGGATCTTCGCGGTCGGTTTGTGGTACAGTAGGGCTATGCGATCCAGCATACGGGGGCCCAAGCCGAGGTGAGTCAAAGAAGCGAAAAGATAATCCCACGCCACCCTATCAAATGCTTTCTCAGCATCTGTAGATAGGAGGAAGTGACAAGTTCAAAGAGTTTTTACCCCATGTGTGGTGCTCGGTAAAGGTGTCTGGGCTTCCACGGTGTCCGGCGCTGGGGAGAGACGCGGTGCTGGAGGGTAGTGTAGATGCCGAGGTGTTGTGATGGCCCCCTGATATGCCTGCTGGAAGGGGGGTGAGGATCCGGAGTGGAGGCGGAGGTAGATGAACGCTGGGTCCTCCTGATAGTCCGTCGAGTCTGTGTCCTCAGACTGTCGGCTTCCGATGACGGTGCGGAGGTGTGGAGAGGCAGAGGGGGCGGAGCCCAATTGGGATCTCTTTTCCGGAACGTTGAGTCCCTTGGCATTCATCGATAGGCCTTTCACTGAAAGTGGAGCATTGCGGGTCGTGTCGGGCTTGTCCACGGTGTTTGGGCTTAATCGAGGAGGGTGTAACGGCAACCGCCGTTGGCCCTCAGCAGGGGATCGGGGGTTGCGGGATTCCGCCGCTTCTCGGACCCGGCCTCCTGCATCCCACGGTGGAGCGCAAGCATCCGATTCCGGGTTCGGGGGCCGGATGCATTCCACCGTGGGACGCGGAAGTGCGCCGCTCCGATCAGCGGCTCCTCCCCCAGCTTCTTAGCCCTATAAAAACGGCCCAGTGAGACAGTATGGCGTTCGACTATTGAGGACTGAACGCCTGCTGTCTCCTGGGACCCATCAGCTGCTCAACCTTTGCTGCCAGCTACCATACCTTGGATAAAGAAACCACAGGACCCCCAGCTCCACACCACTCCTAAAAACTGCAAGTAGTTGTGCATGCTGCACCTGCACCATACGATATAGACTGTATATCCTCTTGCCAATACCATCTCCTGCCTACATTTACTATACTTGGAAATTCAGCATTGACTCTTGATTTGCATACTATGCTGGAGTACTGTGACATCCTTACTCAATTTTTGCTTACTTTGATATTACTGTGAGGGATCAGGTTTATGAAGCAATAACCCTAATCAAACCTTATATTATATTATTTCTGGGCTGTGATGCTAGAACCCTAACTCCCCGTCAAATTTGGGGAGTGAAACCAGGGATTCGTGCCTGAGAAGCCTCCGCAGTTGCGATCCACAACCCCAATCCAAAAGACAGGCGTTACAGAGGGAAGGTAATGCGCGTAATGGAGGAACAAGGGGAGGGTCAAATCTCGCTAGAGATGGCAGGAAGCGGGCGTGAAGGAAGCAGGGGGGAGCGTAAGAGATGAGAGAGGTACGAGCGGGAAACAGTGAAGTTAGGGGATGAGATGATGTCTGCAAGAAGAAGAAGGGATAAAGAGCAGAAGTAGGGAGATGTGAGGAGGGTAGGCAAAGACACACGAGGAGGGATAGGTGTAGGACAAAGGAGGGAAGGGAAAGGTAACTACAGCCCGAGAGATATGGGTTATATCCCAAATCTCAACAGAAAGTATGTCGTCGGGCTGATAGACTCGACACACTGAGCGTGTTCGGTCTTGTGGGGATGTGACTGGGGTAAAGAACCAAGAGGGACCCTCAGGGCACCTGGGTCCTGCAGTTTTTATGTAGGGTAAGGAATAAGGGGGGTAGTAGCTATGGATTAAGGAGCTGTGGTATGGGGACTGGGGATCATTCCAACCAAATGGGAAACACTGAGAAACAACTACTAAGACCTATGGTGAGATAAGAGAGGTACAACTCTAGGAGCGGCGATCAACCCTTGCATCAACTAAAGGGAACAGCCAAGTGTGAGTCATGTTGTGGGCATGACCCCCGTCTAGACATAAACCTTGTAGCAACGTTTGGTCATGCTGCAAAAACATGGATTTAGTTAACAGTATGAAATAAAACCTGCTAACATTAACAATAGCGTCAGCAGGACAAGTAAAAGATAATACATAGCGAGGTTTGTACCCATGTGTCAGCATCTGCTTCATGCAGTGGTCCCCTTATTCTCATCCGTGGGAACAGGGATAAGAGGGACGGGGGTTCAGACCTAGGGAGAGGAGGGCAGGTTTAAGGAAAGGATAGGGTTCAGCGTTACGTCTAAAGGTAAAGTTAGGGGGGATCAGGGTATGCGGGGGGGAGGGGGGGCGCTAGCATGGGCTCAGAGGGGGCTGTGGAGCTCCATATTAATTAGTAGAAGAGCCTGCATTGTTAAGGCAGTGCAAATGGGATCGAACAGGACGACCCCCTCCCCGCACCCCCAGCCTCCGAACCATTCTGCAGGGAGTTACCTGGTCTCTCGATCAAGTGTTATTCCCATATGCCCAACCGTGCCATGTAACAAAAACGAGTACCTTCACAGCCATTCAGTACTGCAGTTGAGCCTTGTAGAGGATGATACTTCATGCAGGTTGGCACGCTGGGGTCAAATGGGGTAAGCTTCGAGTAATCGAAGATCATGGAGGCCGGGAGGCGCGATGTAGATGAATAAGGAGGGAAGGGACAGGGGGGGGAGGAGAATGGAAGAGGGAGTGAGTGGAAGGCCCGGGCTCAGAGAGCATTATAGAGGATGATGGTGAACTTTAGATTAGCCGTCAGCGGCTGCACAGCATCAATGAGACCTGCCCTTTTGACACCACCCGGCCCCGCACGGTACCGACTTTGCTCCCTTGGAGAGCCCAGAACCCAAGCGCGGTCCCCGAGTGGTGTCAACCGGCAGCACAAAATCATGACGATGATGGCGGCAATAACATAAATAAAGAACCACATACATTGCAAGCGGGGTGTACATATCTTACACAATATGGTCGTATTTGTCCGCAGCACCGCTAACGGGCTAACTCCCCATTCTGTTACGGGGGAGTACCCGGCTATCAGGGAGCCTGGGGGCCATGCTTGGGCAAGGGATCACCTAGGAGGGAGGATGATCTCTAGGGGAGAGGGGTAAGGAGGGGACAAGTAAAGGAGTGGGTACTAGGGGAGCGGAGTATGGGGGAGCACAGAATATCAGTAAACATAGGCAACGAGTATTAGATGCAACTGCAGCGGTATCAAACAACATTGTTTGTATATCCGAGCATTTTCCCTCCACGGAGCCAGCCCACCCCGGGTCCTCCCACCCGACACACCATGGGTGTACATCGGCATGAGTGAACGGGAATTGGGGAATAAAATTAAGTAACGATGTGGTGGTATATGACAGACAGTGGCAAAGACAGGTTTCCAAAGAATATTGTTCCATTTCAGGTGTTTCATGGTGAGGATGGAGCAACATGGCTACCTAGGGGCTAGGGGGGGAGGGGTACGAGTCGCGGTGGTGTGCCATGCCTGGTAGGGAAAGCTGGTAAGGGCCAGTGGGGCTGGCCACGGTGAGGGCAAGGGGAGATAATGGAAGTCTCGGCCGAGTCTGTTAGAAAGCTCGGTGTGGGAGGGGAAAAAAGGCAGCGGTATTCGGAAGAACATACATCCACGTTGACAGAAATCCAGTTCTCAAAGGTGTGTAACTACTGGGGGTTGATACAAGTTTTGTGCCCGATGTGGCTGTCGATGATGGGGATGTTAGACAAGGGGTAATCTGGAACCCAAAGGGACCTTATTGGTGCGATGAACGATCCTTTACGCGAGTCGGGGTGCGTAGCAGCCTTCTATCTGGGGAGCTTGATGAGGAGAGTGGAGGAGGCCCATCCAGTAGACGAAAATCCGTGTACCATTCCGGAAGATCCACGGGGGGGGATACGGAGTTGCTCACAAAACCTCTGGAGATCTGCCGGGAGTGTGAGGAGGAAGGTGCGGCCCGAGAGTGTGGCAGCCAGACCAAACGGAAAGCGCCATCTGTAAGCGATGCCTCGGGATCGGAGGGATTGCAGCAGAGGCCTGAGGGCCCTTCTATGCTGTAAGGTAATGTGGGAGAGATCCTGGAACAGCTTTATTTCCGCATCGTGGAAAAGAATCTCCGGTTTATCTCTCGGCTTGCAGAGGATGTCTTCCTTCAAACGATAATCCACCGGGCAGCATATTATATCCCGAGGAGGTTCGGCCTCTCTTCCTTTGGGGCGCAGAGCGCGATGAAAGCGTTCCATGCTGACCGGGGATTCAGGTGGCCTTTCTAGCAGGCCATTGAAGATGAGAAGTAGAGTAGATTCCAGTTGATCCGCCTCCACAGACTCCGGGACACCTCTTACTCTTAGATTGTGGCGGCGGCCTCGGTTGTCCAGATCTTCCAGATGGCAGTGCATCTCAAGCATGTGGGTGGTATGTGCATTGGAAGTCTGCCGAGCCCTGGTCAATGCAACTGAGTGGCGCGTGGTCACTTCTTCGATCGAGAGGATGCGACCTGTTAGAGAGTGAAGGTCAGATTTCAGCTCCGATATTGCCACTGATAGCGTAGATTTGATATCCAAAGCTATGGTGTTGAGGTCGGACATACGAGGCATCTGTCCCATCAATGACATCTGGTAAGGATGAGGTGGTTGTAGGTCTTCCAACGACGGTCTATCAGGGCTGCTGTTTGGGGAGTACTCCTCAGAAGAGGATGGCGCTGCTTTCCGCACGTGGCGCTCAGTGCGGAACAGCTCTGGGAGGCTCCGTCCAGGTTGAGAGTTCGTGTCCTTCGGGTTTTTAGATGCCTGGGAGTTTCTCCCGGTTTTCCTCATGGTGGAGGTAGTATCGGGTTAGGGATGCCCAAATAGAAGCTTATAGAAGGGAGCCCAGGTGCCAGGAGAGAAGATCTAAGCGTCCATCTTGGTCTCGAGCCAGGTCACGCCCCCCCAGTACATCCCCTTTTTAATACAAGACAGTACTCTGCTTGCTTTGTTTGCCGCAGCCTGGCATTGCAAACCATTATTCAATCTGTGGTCTACTATGACCCCCAGATCTTTTCTAATTTCTGACTTCCCTAGTGGAATACACATTAATGTGTATTCTTACCTTACCTGTTTTTAACCCCAAAATGCATTACTTTACATTATTTAACATTAAACCTCATCTGCCATATAGTTGCCCACTCCCCTATTTTATCCAGGTCCTCCTGCAATGTTATAGTGTCTAAGTCCGTGTCTATTGACCTCCCAATTTTAGTATCATAGCCAAACACAGAAACATGGCTATTAATACTTTCCCAGATATCATTAATAAACAGATTAAACAGTATGGGGTCTAGCACAGAACCCTGGGTATCTCCATTAAACCCGTCTTTCTCCTGGGTGTATACCAAGGAGAAAACTGAATTCAATAATTCAGCCTTCTCCTGGTCGTTTGTGATTAATCTCCCATTTTTATCTTTTATTGGGCCAAACCTGTTCTTTTCTAACCCTTTTACTGTTTATATATTGGAAGAATTGTTTTTACTTACTGTGGCGATATGCTTTTCATAATCTATTTTAGCTGTCTGTATTTCATGTTTACATCTCTTATTGCATTCCTTGTAGCTCTGGAATGCCAATGCTGTCCCCTCCATCTTGTATTTTATAAATGTTATCTTCTTGTCTTTGATGTGGTGTCTTACTGCTTTATTTAACCATGCAGGCTTAGTTCTTGATCTTTTATTTTTGTTACCCGATGGTATGCACTTGGTAATAGCGTTATGTAATGTATTCTTAAAACAGTCCCACTTCTCATTAGTGTTCAGTGTTAGAAATAAGTTGTCCCATTTAGTGCCGTTGGTACCCATATGGGCATAGTATCTATATTGGTCTCTAAAGAGTGCTCATTGCTTTTTATGGGTCTGGTCTATATGATATTAAGAAGATTTTGAGGTGGCATTATCTAATAGAATATCTGGCTTTCTTTGATTGCTCTTTGCTCTCCTGACCCCTGTGTTTGTTTGCTCTGGGGGTGTCCCATTTCTGGCTTCCTCTGGTCCCTCTCTGTCTGTGCCCATGGTCAAGGGGTGGATAGCAGTGATACTGCCATTTTGAAAGACTATTGTAAGTTTATTGAATCAGATGAATTATATCAATCAATAAATGGACTGGGCC
>NW_017308775.1:43754-68703 GCF_000935625.1 Nanorana parkeri | reverse complement strand
CGGCCGGCCGGGTGCAGGTGACAAACAGGCGGCAGAGGGAGAGAGCCACTGCAGCTGCGGCCACAGCAGACACCCCCCCACATCCAGGGTCCATGGAGCCCCCCACTGACCACCAGGCCAAGGTAAGGTGACAACATTTTTTTAAACAAAATCCGGGGACATTTTATCCCCGGAAGCATAAAACACATTTTTTTTAAAATATATATTCACCTGATCCCTGCATCCACCAAAAGTGCGGCCGCCCGTCTCCCACACTGTTACAAGCTGCATACGGCGCGTGCTGGTTACTACTTAAACTGGCGCGCGCTGTTTGCAGCTTCTGAGAAGATACGCTATTAGCGTTGCGGGAGCAATGCAAAATGCGCAGCCGGCTTCCTCGCTATGTCAATAGCGTATCTTCTCAGAAGCTGCACACAGCGCGCGCCAGTTTATTTTATAGTCCGCTATAGCTGATGGTATTCTGCATTGTTGTGTAATGTATTGCTTGGAATTGTAGTTCTCTATAGCCAATGCCATTCTGCAATGCTGTACAATGTATTTCTGAGATTTATAGTCCTCTATAGCTGGTGCTATTCTGCATTGCTGTGTAACGTATTGCTTGGAATTGTAGTTCTCTATAGCCAATGCCATTCTGCAATGCTGTACAATGTATTTCTGAGTTAGTGGCAGAACTACCAGGGTCGCAGCAGTCATTCACGCTCATAGTCCTGACGAGGCATCACTCCACTACCAGTGTGCTTTACATTTCCTAAACCGATACATACATTCACACTACTGTTACATGGATGGCAAAAGTGGCAGATAGGGGCGGGGAGAAGGCCGGGAAGAGGTAGAGCGGGAGGGGGCCACGTTGCCGCACCATGGGCCTCTGGGTTGTACTTGCCCACTGGGCTAAAAGTTGCCAGTCAGCCCCTGCGCTGGAAGTGGTTACATTTTAAACAGCCGGCGATTGCTGTTTATATACAAGTGATCAGGCGTATGTACAGGTGCCGGATCGCTTGTACGGTGCTGCGGCGTGGGTCACCCCCCCTCTGCCGATGCCGCAGTCGGGCTCCACTGTCCCCCTTGTGAGCCCGGGACCAGCACAGCAGGTCTCCCCTGATAGATAGGAGGAGAGTTGAGCGGCTTCCAGCCGCTCATCTCTCCTCCGATCACTGGAGCCGGAAGTGATGTGCATTACATCACTTCCGGTGTCACTAGGCACATTCTGCGGCTCCTAGAGCAAGAAGAAGAAACTGCTGAAGCAGAAAATTGCGCCACACATGTTACATATCATCGCGAGTGTCAGAGTAATAATTCTAGGCCATTAACACTAAACTGATGAGCCGTAAAAGTGTTCAAAGCTTGGGATGAATATTTGTATGATTTAAATAACGATGGTGGTGTTATCAATAATAATAACTGACGTTTGATATGGGGATTAAAAACTGAGTAGTACACTGAAGAACACATAGAAAGACACAATAAGGGGAAGTATTAGTTAAATGTTTTTTTCTTTCTTTTTTTTTGGCTGCATCTCTCTCTCTCGTCTTGTTTTTCTTTTATTAGTGAGTAGCTTTCTCTCCTGGGTTGATCTTTGGAAAGGCCATCACCTATCCCCTCTATAGGCAATGAACCCCAACGGGCACTCTTTTAGGGTGAACGCTGAGGTACAAAGGTCGGGAATTTTTTCCGATAAGCCTAATGGGGATAACTGTTTGGAATTATTTTCTTTTTTTTGTTTAGTTTTATGTTTTTTCTGTGGATTGTTTTTCTTCTACTTTTGCATCCACCTGTAACAAACTTACCTCTCAGGTGTCACGAACTGGGCGTGGAGCTCCGCCTCCCCGCCGGTGACGTCATACGTCGCCTCCCTCCTAGTCGGCTTAAAGCCGTGGAAATTCAGTTGCACAGTGTTCGTGGAATGAAGCTCGACACAGGCAATTGGACCTCTCCATTGAGCAGCTCCTGAGACAGCAGTTGTCACTGCTGTACAACAGAAGTTCCCCTTCCATCCTCTGCTGGCTGCAGATCTTACCTGACACAGCAGTTATCACTGCTGAGATATCCTTTCCATCCTTCTCTGGCAATAGATCTTCTAACCAATTCCACTGCCGATTCCTTCACAGCAGGCATCTATTCCACACCACAAGTGACCCCTAATGATCTGGGAGAAATCGTATATGTTACGCTTCCTTCAGATGAAATCCACTGGAGCCTGAAGTTGCCTTGTACCTGGCTGTTAACCCTTCAGCAGCAACCATGCAAAACTAGAAACCTATTACAGATCCTCACTGCTATCAACCATACAAGATTGCCCTTATCTGAACACTTCCTGCCACTACTTTAAGGACTTCCTTTGTTGTATCTCTGAACTGCATGTATATAGTTAATTCCTACCTTATTGACTATTTAAGTTACCTAAAGTTATCTGAGGAAGTGAAGTAACTATCCTCTAAAGAGTTCTGTAGATAATCCTCTGAACTGCTATTAACTGGTGAAGCTGTTTTCATGCAACCCTTTGGGGAGGCATTAACCCTTGATTATATCCGTAGCTGAGATCCAAAAATCCAGATATCCATGCTGAGTGTTACACCACCATACATTGCCATATGTTCAGGATGTTGGTTTCTACCTGGATGTTGCTCCTATTAAGCTGGAATATTATTACCTGTATATTAAGTTGCAAGGAGACCTATTGCATCTGTTCAGATTATTAGGTGGCCAAGCAACGAAGTTGCAAGGACACCTCGTTATTGTGCTGATTATTATTAGGTGGCCAAGCAACGAAGTTGCTAGACACCTATTGTATCTGTTCAGATTATCATTATTTTTATTATTATTATTCCGCCATTTTTTTCAAATGCTTGTAACAAGTGCTCTGTAAGTCATGAAACTTTGCACAATGGTAGAGCCCTGTGCTCTGCAGAGCTTATTATAATATAAAGGTCATAGGTCACATGATGTGGCAGCCATCTTGGTTTTTGTGACGATTTTTGTGAACTATTCAGAAACCTGCATCTCCAGAACGGCTAAAGCTACAGATGTACAACTTGCTCTTTGAGCTTATGCTTTGCTCTGTTGCCACATGAGCTCATTGTAGCTCTATTGGTCACATGATTTGGCCGCCAATTTGGATTGTGCAATATTCTGTCAACAACTTAAACTCTGAAACCATTTATCAGAATAACTCCAAACTTTGCACGTATGCCCAGGGCGACCTCTTCTGCCACGGTTGCAGAAATAGGCCCGATTCCACAATCAAAATGGCCGCTGCAAGCCAATGGTGTTTAGATAGTGTTATTATTGTTATGGCCTTTTTTTCTAAAGCCTGTTATAAGTGCACTGTTACTCACAAACTCATGCAACTTGGCCCAATGGTACAGCTCTATGCTATGCCCAAACTTTTGCAACATAAAGGTCATAGGTCACATTGGCTGGCAGCCATCTTGTTTTTGGTGATTATATTCAGCTCAATATTAAAACATCCGTTTCTCAGAAACTGATAAAGCTACAGATCTACAAATTGCTGTGTATAGTCATGATATGATCTGCATTCACAACTGATCATTACAAGTCAATTGGCCACATGGTTCGGTGGCCATATTTAATTGTGTCAAATTCGACAAATATTTCTATTATTTTGATGCTCTTTTTTTCAAATGCTAATTATTGCTACACGGTTATGTAAAAACTCATGAAATTTGGAATAATGGTAGAAAACAGTGCTGTGTTTAAAACTTGGAAACATAAAGGTCATAGGTCGCATGCTCTGGCGGCCATCTTGGTTTAAGCAAACCTGTTTTTGACCATTTTCAAACATCTGTTTTTTTCATAAAGGCTACAGATATACAAACTAATATGCGAGATTATGCTGAACTCTCCAGTCATATATGGTTATTACAAGTCATGTGACCACATGCTTTGGCAGCCATTTTTGATTGTGCAATATTCTGCAAACAACTTAAACTCGGAAACCATTTATCAGAATAACTCAAAACTTTGCACATATGTCCAGGCTGACCTCTACTACCACGTTTGTAAAACTAGGCCCGAGCCCCAAATCAATATGGCCGCCACAAGCCAATCACTTTTTGACATTGCATCCAATTGCATAAATGTGCATTTATATCCCTAGTCAAGTATGTTAAACTTGTTATACATATTATAACTCAACATCATGACTGCCAAATACAATATGGCCTCCAGAGGTCACCAAGGTCGGCGGCCATTTTGAATTTGATTTTTTTTATAATTCATAAAACCATGTCCTTTTTTTTTAAATCTCTCTAACTACAATATCTTCTCATGCGCTATGACCGGCTCTACTGCTTGGCTACCTTTATTGCTGCTTGCAGCTATATTTATTATTATTATTATTCCGCCGATGCTTTTAAATGCCTGTAACAAGTGCTCTGTTTGTCAAAAACTCATGAAACTTTGCACAATGGTAGAGCCCTGTGCTCTGCAGAGCTTATTATAATATAAAGGTCATAGGTCACATGATGTGGCAGCCATCTTGGTTTTTGCAACAATTTTTGCAAATATTCAGAAACCTGCATCTCCAGAACCGCTAAAGCTACAGATGTACAACTTGCTCTGTGAGCTTGAGCTTTGCTCTGTTGCCACATGGTGTTCATTATAGCTCTATTGGTCACATGGTTTGGCAGCCATTTTGGATTGTGCAATATTCTGTCAACAACTTAAACTCTGAAACCATTGATCAGAATAACACAAAATTTTGCACATATGTCCAGGGCAACCTCTTCTGCCACGGTTGTAGAAACGGGCCCGATCCCACAATCAAAATGGCCACTGCAAGTCAATCATGTTTAGATGAAGTTATTATTGTTATGGCCTTTTTTTCAAAAGCCTGTAATAAGCGCACTGTTACTCACAAACTTATGCAACTTGGCCCAATGGTACAGCTCTATGCTTTGAATAAACTTTTGCAACATAAAGGTCATAGGTCACATTGCCTGGCTGCCATCTTGTTTTAGGTAATTAAATTCAGCTCCATATTCAAACATCCATTTCTCAGAAACTGATACAGCTACAGATCTACAAATTGCTGTGTATAGTAGTGGTACTCTGAAATCATATATCAGAATAACTCAAAACTTTGCACATATGTCCAGGGCGACCTCTTCTGCCACGGTTGTAGAAACTGGCCCGCTCCCAAAATCAAAATGGCCGCTGCAAGCCAATCATGTTTAGATAGTGTTATTATTGTTATTGCCTTTTTTTCAAAAGCCTCTAATTGGCGCACTGTTACTCATAAACTAATGCAACTTGGCCCAATGGTAGAGCTCTGTGCTATGCCCTAATCTTCTGCAACATAAAAGTCATAGGTCGCATTGCCTGGCAGCCATCTTGTTTTAGTTGATTATAGTCAGCTGCATATTTAAACATCTGTTTCTCAGGAACTATTACAGCTACAGATGTACAAATTGTTGTTTGAAGTCATGAGGAGCTCTATACTCATAACTGATCATTACAAGTCAATTGGCCACATGGTTCGGCGGCCATATTGAATTGTGTCAAATTTGACAAATATTTCTATCATTTTGATGTTCCTTTTTTTCAAATGCTAATTATTGCCACACCGTTATGTAAAAACTCATGAAATTTGGAACAATGGTACAGAACGGTGTTTAAAACTTGGAAACATAAAGGTCATAGGTCACATGCTCTGGCGGCCATCTTGGTTTACACAAACCAATTTTTGACAGTTTTCAAACATCTGTTTTTTCATAACCGCTAAGGCTACAGATATACAAATTTCTCGGTGAGGATAAGCCGAGTTCTGCACTTATATATGTTTATTACAAGTCATGTGACCGCATGGTTTGGCAGCCATTTTGGATTGTGCAGTATTCTGCAAACAACTTAAACTCTGAAACCATTTATCAGAATAACTCAAAACGTTGCACATATATCCAGGGCAACCTCTTCCACCACAGTTGTAGAAACTGGCCTGATCCCACAATCAATATGGCTGCCACAAATAAATCAAATTTAAAAATTGCATCAAATTGCATAAATGTGCATTTATATCACTAGTGAAGTATGTTAAACATGTTATACATATGATAACTCAACATCATAACTGCCCAATACAATATGGCTTCCAGAGGTCACCAAGGTCGGCGGCCATTTTGAATTTGATTTTTTTTTTATAATTCATAAAATCATGTCCTGTTTTTTTCTCTCTCTAACTACAATATCTTCTCATGTGCTATGACCGGTTCTACTGCTTGGCCACCTTTATTGCTGCTTGCAGCTATATTTATTATTATTTTTATTATTATTCCGCCACTTTTTTAAAATGCCTGTAACAAGTGCTTTATAACTCAAAAACTCATGAAACTTTGCACAATGCTACAACCCTGTGCTCTGCAGAGCGAATTATAATCTAAAGGTCATAGGTCACATGATGTGGCAGCCATCTTGGTTTTTGTGACGATTTTTGTGAACTATTCAGAACCCTGCATCTCCAGAATCGCTAAAGCTACAGATGTACAACTCTGTAAGCTTATGCTTTGCTCTGTTGCCACATGTGCTCATTATAGCTCTATTGGTCACATGGTTTGGCAGCCATTTTGGATTGTGCAATATTCTGTCAACAACTTAAACTCTGAAACCATTGATCAGAATAACACAAAATTTTGCACATATGTCCAGGGCAACCTCTTCTGCCACGGTTGTAGAAACGGGCCCGATCCCACAATCAAAATGGCCACTGCAAGTCAATCATGTTTAGATGAAGTTATTATTGTTATGGCCTTTTTTTCAAAAGCCTGTAATAAGCGCACTGTTACTCACAAACTTATGCAACTTGGCCCAATGGTACAGCTCTATGCTTTGAATAAACTTTTGCAACATAAAGGTCATAGGTCACATTGCCTGGCTGCCATCTTGTTTTAGGTAATTAAATTCAGCTCCATATTCAAACATCCATTTCTCAGAAACTGATACAGCTACAGATCTACAAATTGCTGTGTATAGTAGTGGTATGATCTGCATTCGCAACTGATCATTACAAGTCAATTGGCCACAAGGTTCGGGGGCCATATTGAATTGTGTCAAATTCGACAAATATTTCTATTATTTTGATGCTCTTTTTTTCAAAATGCTAATAATTGCCACACCGTTATGTAAAAACTCATGAAATTTGGAATAATGGTAGAAAAAATAATGGTAGAAAACAGTGCTGTGTTTAAAACTTGGAAACATAAAGGTTGCATGCTCTGGCAGCCATCTTGGTTTAAGCAAACCTATTTTTCACAATTTTCAACCATCTGTTTTTTCATAACCGCTAAAGCTACACATATACAAATTATTATATAAGGATATTCTGAGCTGTGCAATCATATTTGTTTATTACAAGTCATGTGACCACATGGTTTGGCGGCCATTTTGGATGGTGCGATATTCTGCAAACAACTTAAACTCTGAAACCATTTATCAGAATAACACAAAACTTTCCACATATATCCAGGGTGACCTCTACTACCACGGTTGTAAAACCAGGCCCGATCCCAAAATCAATATGGCCGCCACAAGCCAATCACTTTTTGACATTGCATCCAATTGCATAAATGTGCATTTATATCACTGGTGAAGTAAGTTAGACTTGATATATTGATAACTCAACATCATAACTGCCAAATACAATATGGCTTCCAGAGGTGACCAAGGTTGGCGGCCATTTTGAATTATAATTTTTTTATAATTCATAAAATTATGTCCTGTTTTTTCTCTCTATTACTACAATATCTTCTCATGTGCGATGACCGGCTCTACTGCTTGGCCACCTTTATTGCTGCTCTCAGCTATATTTATTAGGTGGCCAAGCAACGAAGTTGCAAGGACACCTATTTTATTTGTTCAGATTATTATTAGGTGGCCAAGCAATGAAGTTGCCAGGACACCTCTTGTTATTGTGCTGATTATTAGGTATATGTTTATATTACTGCAATTGTAGGAATAATGTGAGTTTATTCACTGTTTATATTTTATTATGCCTAAATTTGGAGTTCATTTTATATCCTGGAATGTAAGGGGTTTAGGTGATCCAGTGAAAAATATTGGACTATTTACTTATATATAAACCTTCCATCATCTGTCTACAGGAGACGCATACCAGCAAAGAAACATATAAAGTGGGGGAGCATAGGTTCTGCCAGCAATCATTTCATTCCTTCTTCTCCATATATGCCAGAGGAGTTTCTATACTCATTCACAAAGATTTGCCATTCTTTTGTTTACAGACAAAAATCGATGTGCATGGACGTTACATATTTCTTCAGTGTCGTTTACATGACATGGAATGTGTGGTTGCTAATATTTATATTCCACGGCCATACTTTAATGATGCACAGAACTGGCCCGTTTCCTTGTAGACAAACTCACACTCCCAATATTGGTAATGGGGGATTTTAATAGCTGTATCGACCAATGTAGGGATACATTTCCATCTAGCTCTACTCTAGGCGTTACCAATTTATCTGCATTTGCCAAGTTGTGTCTGGAAATGGGCTTGTCAGATATTTGGCGCCTTTTTCATTCTGCCGAGCAGCAGTATACCTGTCACTCCAAAACACATAATACACTATCCCGTATTGATTATGTATTGGGATGTGCTGAAATTTGACCATATGTCACCGCTGTTGAAATTCAGCTGTTGTATACTCGGCCCACTTTGGGTCAACAATTCTCCTCTACCTCTTAGCGTCTAAACCCCTTTTGGCTATCATTGATAGGGGAATGTGCATAATTGGAGAGCGATATTTCCTCTTTTTGGGCTGTTAATGTAGGCTCTGCTTCGGGATTGGTGTTATGGGATACCCTGAAGGCCTACCTGCGAGGTCTGTTCATCAAACATGTTAGTCGTATCAAATCAGCCACTAGACAACGGGAAAGCCTAGCTAGACATGTAGTTGTAGATAGTGAAAGGACATTTATATCTCATCCATCTAATACTACACAAGCTGCTTGGACCAAGGCTACTTGTGATCTTGCATCTCTTATACATTCAAGGGCACAACACAAATTATTTTTTACGAAGAAAGTGTTCTGGGCTGAGGGAGATGCCTCGGGTAGTCTTCTGGCTCAGATTGCTCGTTCTCAACAAGCACCATCCTATATTGGGTCCATTAGGGACTTTTCTAGCTCTGTTTGTACAGATAATCATAATATATATAAATAATAATAGCACCAGACAAGGTTGCCCTCTTTCTCCCTTACTGTTCGCATTGGCCATTGAACCTTTAGCTGCTATTATTAGACAGTCTCCAAATATCATAGGTTTTAGAAGAGGTATGGAGGAAGATAAACTTGCACTATGTGCCGATGACACCCTGCTTTTTCTCGCAGATACTTCCTTGCGTAGTGTTATGGTACATCTGTCAGACTTTGCTATATATGCCAGTCTTTTAGTAAACTGGGAGAAATCCAATTAGCTTCATATAGGCCCTTTACCAAACCCATTGGCAGCAGATTTGTCTTGTATTCCTATATGCTCCCTAATTACCTATCTGGGTATTCAAATGACTCCACAACTTACAGACTATGCCACACTTAATCTATTTCCATCACTGCATACATTTAGATCTCAAAGAAATGCCTGGCTCAAATTACCCCTTTCAGTGGCTGGGAGAGTCAATCTTATCAAAATGATCTGGATGCCACAATTGTTATATATCTTGCACAATTCCCCGATTTGGTTCCCTTTAAAGATTTTTAGGCAAATCAATAGTATTTTTAGGAACCTTATTTGGAAACGAAAGCAGGCCCGATTGAAGTTGGTGACTTTACAAAGACCCAAGGATTTGGGAGGCTTAGCTCTTCCTAATCCTTGGCTTTATTTTCTTGCCTCACAACTACAATATTTCTCTGGCTGGGGGTCCGATGTGATGCATGCACAATCGTTCTGTTCTCTTCAGTATATTTGTGATGGCTATGACCCTTTGGGTACCTTTGTCATCTTGCCACAGTCACTTTAATGGGACGCGTATGGGAGACGGCTAAACGACTCCTACATACTTTGGGGTATACTAGATTTACTCCAATTTGGAATAATAGTAGGCTTCCAGAGCTCCTTAAGCTGCAGGGTTTCAGAAATTGGTGGCAGGCGGGGGTTCGTACAGTCGCTCAGCTGTGTGAGGATAACACCCTTCATTCCTTTCAACAACTGCAGTCCCAATTTGGATTGCTTCGAACTGACTTTTATCAATATTTACAACTTAGACATGCTCTGACGATCCAATTTGGTAACGCTTCTCCGCGCTTCAACCCAACACTGGTCCTGGACACCTTTGTTGCCACCTACAATATTAAGGGTATTATTTCTTATCTATATGTTTGCTTATTAACCAACTCAACACTACAATCCCTGGTGAGTGCCAGGAGTAAGTGGGAGAACGACCTAGATGGGTGAATAGAAGACGACTGGATGGGTGCTGCGAGGGCTGTTCTCTCAGTTTCTTTGTCTATGTCTCATAGACGTACCCAACTATTTATTTTGCACAGGACCTAGCGTACTCCGGAGTCCCTGTTCAAGATAGGCGTTAAGACTAACGTTTCTTGTCCAAAATGCGGTTTTCAGCAAGGATCCCTGATACATTTACTGCGGAGATGTCCTAAATTGGTCCGATATTGGGATGCAGTGCTTAAGGTTATTCATTCTGTCTTTGGTATATTGTTAGGTAACTCACCTAGAGTCTGCCTACTTGCAATGTTTGATATCCCTTGGAGGGATTGATACCTCAAATTGGCTATACAAAAGAGCCTTATTTAATTACAACACAAGGTATCACAACGCAAGGCAATGCGTCACAAAGCTTTGCCATGAGCTGCCACAGTTAAATTAATGTTTTTTTACAAAAGAAAAAAAATCATGCACTGCCAGGGCTCAAAATTTCAAGTCCTGAGTTACTAGCCAGGGCTTAAGAGTTACTCGCCACTAGTTGCCCCACCTAACCCCTACCCAGCCCCGACCTTAACTCCACCCCTAAACACACCCTCTTAAATTATCTTATTATAATTCTTATCTTATGATAGTCGCCGCTTTTAAACGGCAGATTAGGGATTCCTGCTGCAGGAAAACACAAGTTCCAGACGCAGGAACCCCTATCCCCACACATAAAATAATACACTCTCCCTTATTAACCCCCCACACACATAAAATAATACACTCCCCCCTTATTAACTCCCCCACACACACATAAAATAATACTCTCCCCCTTCTCCCTCATTAATACCCCCACACATATAAAATAATTTAAATAAAACACTCACCCTTCTCCTTATTAATAATACACTCTCCTCCCCGTGAGCCCCCTCACCTGTTCACGGCTTTGCAGGGAGGAGGCTTGAGGAGGATCGATCCCTGGTTATCTGGGGGTGATTAGTGAGGTCTGCAGACCTCACTAATACATCCCTGCTTTCGGCTGGAGCTCAGAACTGTCAGAGCTCCGGCCGAAGGAAGCCAAAGCCGACAGGATCAGCTCTGCAGTCTGCATCTGAAACAGATGCAGACCGTGGAGCTTCTCCCGCAAGTCAGGTACGCGGTCTGTGATCACATGCCTGACATGTCCGCTATCTGCAGGCCACATAGTACCGTCTCGCGGGCCACAGTTGTCCCGCGGACCGGTACTTGGAGACCCAAATTTACCCTCACTTTTTTTTTACTCGCAAAATGCGAGCAGGCGAGTGGAAATTTTGAGCCCTGTGCACGGCGATGCGTTCTAACAACGCACTGCAGCGCATGTGCCTGGCGTACACCACAATATGGTGCACATCTATGTTATGTGTGTGTGGGGGAGGGGGGTTGTGCTTTTTATTATTTACACATTCATTTATTTTTTAATTATTATTTTACTGTTGAGGGGGCTTCCTGGAAATATTAGGGGTCTAAACAGACCCCTGACATTTCCCTTTTGAAATAGAAAAAGACATTGAGGATACAGAGTCCCCCAGTGCCGCTGGTCCCTTAGCGACCTCATCGGTCACTATGGTGGTAGTTCCGCCACTGGTTTCTACATCCAAATATGGTGGAGGGTCACTGATGTTTTGGGGTTGCTTTGCTGTTTCAGGCACTGGATGTCTTGACTGTGTGCATGGCATTATGAAATCTGAAGACTTCTGGGGTGCAATGTAGGGCCCGGTGTCAGAAGTTGGGTCTCCGTCAGAAGTCATGGGTCTTACAGCAGGACAATGACCCAAAGCACATGTCAAAAAGCACCCAGAAATGGTTTCAGGCAAAGCGCTGGAGAGGTGTAAGAAACTCATTGATGGTTACAGGAAGTGATTGATTTCAATTTTTTTTCCCAAGGGCTGTGCTACCAAATGTTAATTGAGGGTGCCAATAATTTTGTCCAGTCCATTTTTGGAGTTTTGCGTGGAATGTGTCAGATTTTTACTTTTTTTTTTTCTCCACTTGTGTCATACCAATACAAACAAAAGAAATAAACATGAGAATGTCTAAACACTTGTAATTGCAAAAATGTTCTGTGCGAAGTGGTGCATTATCTGGCAGAAATGCAGGGGTGCCAATATTTCTGGCCATGACTATACATGGGAGTAAAACCCCTGAAAATGCTGTTCTGGCAGAACCGGTAAAAATATGTTTTTTAGTTCAATGAGTTTTCATTGAAGATTTTATACAAACAGACAGGAACAAGGTATAACATACAAATAATATATCCACTGGACAACAGCAGTGGAAACGCATAGGAAGTACAAGCCTTGTAACATAACATGTGACGGAAAAACCCCAAGGAAAAAGGCATATATGCCAAGTACAGGTAACACAGTTCGTGAGTAATGGAATGCGAAGTCAGGAGTATGAATCAGAGAACAGATCAGCATAGAAGAGGAAAAAGGAACAACAGGACTAGAAAGAAACACACAAACCCAAGGAAAACAGGTAGGATGACATGTAGAAAAGCAGGATGGAAGAAGAGCAGGAGGACTTAGCGGGCCTGGGAAGAGGAGAGAACAGAACACAGATAGAAAGAGAAACTATGAGAGAGTCTCAGTTGAGAACGCAGCTGGGGCCCGAAAATCAAGCCACATGGACCATGTGACAGTGCACTTATCCCTGGAATCATAGTCATCAGCCATCAAATGTTCCAGGTCTACAATACGGTCCACCTCTGCAGTCCATTCCGCCAAAGTGGGAATAACAGGTGTACGCCAGTGGCAAGGAATGACCGCCCTCGCAGCCGTGAGAAAGTGCTGCAAGAGCCCCCGTTTCACTGATTTCAGGGAGCCCTGTATCATAGTCAACAAAGCGATCTTAGGGTCATTAGGAATCACAGAACTTGTCACCCGGTGATAGATATCCAGCACCTTCTGCCAGAGCTCCTTAATAGGAGGGCAGCTCCACCATATACGAGTCATGTGGCCCTGGGAGGTCTGGCAACGCCAACAAGAATCTGGAACCTGTGGATAGAAGCGGTGTAGTACTGAGGGACATCTATACCCTATGGTTAGGATTTTCAGATTTTTCTTGTGGTGATAGAGAGTGACAGAGAACAAAGGACTTCTCCCATTCTACTGCACTAATGGGGAGGGCCAGTTCCCTTTCCCAACTCAGGAAGTACCCCGGAAGTTCCAGAGAGGAGGAAGAGGAGAGAAGAGAATAAAGTAATGAGATAGTATGGGAAGGGGGAGAGGACCACAAGAGAAGGGAGTCAAAGGCCGTAGGTTCCGCTTCCAAAGCTAAAGGTTGCGGGAACGAGGGGACAAAGGAGCAAAACTGCCTATATGCTATCCACACACCTCTGACAGGTGGATCCAATGCATACTCCCGGATGGCCACCACCAGTCGTCTATGGGAGTCTCTTGTCCACCTTCCAAAGGAAGATCTACGCATCGCCGGAGGGAAGGCAGGGTTGTTAAAAAGTGGAGTCATGGATCCAACGTATGAGGACATTTCATAGTTGGAAACCCGCCTATCCCATAAGCGTAGGGCATGTTAAGTCAAAATAGGAAAGTAAGAGGGCATAGCCTGAGAAGCAGGGGGAATCCAAGGGATGGCCTGTAGGTCCACAATCACCCCTTCAATCTGAACCTACTGTTTGTCAGCAACTCTATAGAACCAGTCCGTGATGCGGAGCAGAAGCAAGGCCGCATGATAAAGGCGTATGTGTGGGGCAGCCGCTCACACCCTATGTTTGGGCAGAGACTGAGTTTTGTAATTCATACGGGGGCGCAACGAGCCCCAGATGAAGTTTGAGAAAACCTTTTGTAGTTTTTTGAAGAAAGAGGATGCGGGGAGAATAGGAAATACCTGGAAGAGACAAAGGAATCTAGGGATCACATCCATTTTGAGCACGTGTATCCTACCCAACCATGATATGGTCTTCCGGTCATACGCGGTCAGATCCAGGGTAGTCCTCCAAAAGAGGGGATCGTAGTTGAGGGCAAACAGTTGAGTGAGGTCTGTAGAGAGATGAACCCCAAGGTATTTCACAGAGCTGGGACAAATACAGAACGGAAAGTTCCCGCGAAGGTGGTGCAACTCCCCATCGTCCAATGAGACATTCAGTATTTCGGATTTGGAAAGGATAATTTTGAAGTTGCTGGATGAACTAATGCTGGTGAATTCCTGAATAGAGGGCATGGCAGTGTGAGGACGAGTGACGTACAGAAGCAAGTCATCAGCAAAGAGAGCCATCTTAGACTGAATGGGCCTCACAGTCAGACCTGGAATCGCCAAGTTCCTGCATATAACCACAGCCAGGTGTTCCATAGTGAGCACGTACAAAAGAGGGAACAGCGGGCACCCCTGACGAGTTCCATTTGGAGATCTTGAATCTCGAGGAAAGAGAGCCATTGACTCGAAGATGGGCTGATGGGCTAGAGTACAAGGCCATTATGCTAAGGAACATAAGGGGTCGGACCCCAATTTGTAACAGGGAATGCCTGAGAAAGTGCCAACTCGGTCAGTCGAAAGCCTTATCAGCATTGACCGACAGTAGACAAAGGGGAGTTTTGGATGCTTGGGCATGTTGTATATGAAGGACAGTCTTGATGGTATTATCCCTAGCTTCACATCCCCTCCCAAACCCGACCTGGTCTGAGTGTATTAATCCAGCAAGAAGAGGTTGTAACCTATTGGCAATCAATTTGGAAAACAATTTCAGATCAACATTAACCTTCCTGGCGGTAATCCCTAGTATGGCTCAGGATTAATTTTCAGTACTAAAAGCGGTAACCCAGAGCCACACTCGGGATTACACTGTGGGTTGCTTACCTTGTCCACCAGCCCCGCTGTGTCCTCCGGCCGATGCCGGAATCTGTCTTTCGGGTTCCGTCCCTTCGGAGCAGCCGCGTCGCAGGGGGGCGGAACCGGCGGGAAATTTAAAAGTAAAAAATAGAAAAAAGAACTGAGATAATCAGACCGCCAGGGAGGTTAAGGAGCGAGATGGGAAGATAATTGGTACAAAGGGTATGATCCTTCTCCGGCTTGGGGATTAAAGAGATGTGAGCTTCCAGCGCCTGAGCTGGGAAGTCCGACCCCAGGGCGATAGAATTAAAAACCCTAAGAAGGAACGGGGACAAAAGATACAAAGATGTTTTGTGATGCAAGAATACTATTTTAGGGCTTGGACCTTCATGTGATCTCTTAAAAATTTTGTTAGGAAAAAAGTTTGTGGGGGTAGGGATGAAAACTTGAGGTGATACCTCTTTTCCACATATCGACTTTTTAAAATACTTTCCCATTGTGCTACAAACAGGGAAAGCATGCCCCCCCACTTTCTTGCTGGTGTCATTTTGAATCTTGTTAGGGGTGGCTGAACTGGAAAAAAGCAGGGCACCCCTAGCTCTCTCTTTATTAAAGAGCCAGGTTCTCCTTTGGGCTGGGACTTATTAGGTTGCTTTTTTTGCTCCTGTGGGAGGCTAAAAAATCTTCGATTGCGTAGTCTCTTCCTGTAACAGATCCTGTGGACTTACACGAAAGGCGTCTCGGATACAAAGGCTGGCTCCACCCTCGGTCCACCGACGTCACGCCGCTTCGCCTCCCTCCTCGGCTTAAGCCGCTGCCTCTCACTTGTCTGGAGTTCCAGCAACTGATGCAGACGCCATACAAGTGCTGGGCACCTCCGCTCACCATCCTGACCGCAGCTCCCTCTAAAGCTGCATGAGACCTGCCTTCTCCCCCTCACAGCACTGAGGGGCCGCTGAGACCACTGGTACCACCGAGCTCACGGACAATCTCAAAGCCACAGGAGTCGAACCATACACACTGTGTCTGTAAGATGGGATTCAATAGACAGCAGCCAAACAGCAAGTATTAACCCCATCACTGACTGAACTTATCAACTAACTGACTTATTTCTGGGGAGTGAAGTGGACTTAAACTTGAGATTGTTGCTACAGATATAATTTGCCTTGTCAAGCTATGCTCTGATGTGAAGATAACATACAGACGTACTGCTATTGCTACAGAGTTAACTAGCCTAATCACTTTAAACTGTAAGGTGAAGTAAACATACATAGGTAATGCTATTTCTACTGGATTAACAAGCCTAATCACTTTATGTTGTAATGTGAAGATAGAATACAAACCTACTGTGGATGCTACAGAGTTCACTAGCCCTTTACGCTATACTGGATTAAAAGAGAACTTTTCAATCTTGCTTCTGTCCCATTTGATTAGTCGTACTGTACTGGAAGGGGATAGTTAGGCTACGTATTCTTTGCTTGGGAGATAGCATGATGATGCATTGAGGTTGAGAGGCAAGTTAACCATTGACACTTCATACTCCTTGTCCTGAGCACGTGACTCAAAACGTGTTTCCGCAGCTGAGTTACATCTGCCACCTTAAGGGGTATTACACTTCCTTTCTGGAAATGTTTTCCACTTCTCAGAGGATCTGGTTAAGACTTAATTTCAACCAGAACCAAACAAAAAACCTCCCTCAAAATGAAGACCACACAGTCTAGATTTAGAGGTTAAGTCACTTTCCCAAGACTTAAACTAAATAGCTCGTCTTGCTGAGTTAAGCAAAGCCACAGATCTTGCACATGCTCTCACTGACTCTGCAGATGCATCTGCCAGATATGCCACAGCCCTACTGAGAACAGATATAGATTCTATCATCTGTTCTGAAGGGGCACCCTGGGGTATATGGAGCAAGACTCTTTCTAGCCATAGGTCAATATTCCTTGCCACACAACTCGCAGCCACCCCAGGGGCTATGAATGCAGCATTGGCATCCCAAGCTCTGCGCAACATTGCCTCTGCTTTTCGATCCATCTGATCTTTAATTGCCCCTGCATCTTTAAAAGAGAGGTCAGCTCCTTTAAAAACTTGTGCCAAAGATGCCTCTAATTTGAGGCATTTGAAATACTTTTCCTCTTCTTCTTTGTTGAAAATAAACCTTCTTTTCCGAGGTCTGAAAGCTAAGAACTTTCTTTCTGGATCCTTCCAATCTCCAGCTTTTAAATCCTTTAAAGATTGATGCATGCGAAACACTCTTCCTTGAGGTTCTACTAAGCCCCTATGAACTCTATCCTGTACAGACAAATTTTTAGGCGGATCTGAAATCTGCTAATTTGTATATATGGCTTGCAGCAAGTAATCCATATCTTCTAAAGGGAAAAGATGCCTAGATGGGCAAGATTCAGTAGCTTCTTCTACAGTTTCCCCCCTCCTCTAAAGAACTGTCTGACCCAGAATCAGAATCTGATTCTGCTTTTCCCAATACCTCAGGAATAGAAACTGGTTTTGGCTGCACCCCTAAAGCACTAGGAAGACTAGATAAGGTAAACTAGATGTGGATGGAAACATATCAGCAATGGCACTTTTAAGAGATTTAACTGTAGACACCACATCTGTCTTCATACAGTCTTGAAAACCCTTCATAAGACTAGTAAATTCAGTTGCTAACACTTTCTGAAGGCACAAATCACAAAGTGGCTTAGAATAAGCAGAGGATAGCTTCATATTGCAACTGCCACAGCATTTTCTAGTTTGTTTAGTAGCTGGGGCAGGCGGTGGAACAGAACATTGATGAGACGCCTTCTCTGAAGAATCATGCATGGCAAATAGCAAAAGAAATCTAGATATACGTGTGCCATTCCCCAATGCATACACCGCAAACTGTCCCAGGTAACAGTGTAAAGAAAAAAACATCCTCACTTACTCCCTTAATCTCTGGGAACAGTCACCGCTGGCTTGCCTTCCTCCTCCATCGGGCAGCGTTAGCGGCAGTTTTGTGCCCCACCAACTGTCCTGGTATCTGGGCCCACCTGCACAGCAGCGCCAGGCAGTCCAAACAGCAGAGAACGCACAGCGGAAGTGACGTAATTGGCTGCAGCCGAAAATTACATCACACAATGCTTGGAACGCACAGGAAATATTTCCCTACTCACTGCCTGCGCTCCAAGCGCCGCTCTGCATACCAGACGCCACTCCAGAGCCACACTACCAAAGTTTCCTGCATCAAGCAAGGGAAAAGTACACGGCCGAATGCCTGGGGACTTCAGGAGTATTTGTTTAGGGAAGAAAGGAATGAGATCCTAGCAGAACAAAAGGAGGAATCCGCTCCACATCACAGCAAGGCCATAAGGATGGATAAAAACCCTAAAAGCAGAGCTCCACAGAGTGGGACCAGTGACCACAAGACCAACCGGTCTGGAAAAAAGATCAAATGTGACGTGGTCCTAGATGGTAGGAAACACAATCTAAACTCCGGAGGGGCTTTTAACTGTTTTGCTAATTGTGTTACTTGTAGAAGGCGGAACCAATCATCTCTCAGGTTGCTGTCATGGAAGATTATTAAGGAAAACATAATGTGTCAAAAAATTTAAAACATCATATTAAAAACCCGGATGGTTTGAAGTTTTAGGGTACTTAAAAAATAAACCATATTGGAGAGGAAGGAATTTATCAAGAGAGCTGAGTAAAAGGGAATCCTTTTGAATGTATAGAGCTGACACAATATTTCCGAAAGGGTTAAATGTGGAATTTGTCTTAAATTGTTTTATAAATAACTATTGAGTAAGAGATATGTGTATAGATAAACTGGTTTTATGGTTGTTTTTCAATAGGTATTTTATGAGATCTTTTCTGTGGTCGTTACCTGATTGTGTATTTGCCCCTGTACAACAACCAGATATTGCCATTCCCTGGGTGATATGTGTGTGGGGGGGTGTACAGGGACAATGATGGCATGCTTGGACTTGTAGTTCCTTAGCTGATATACTGTATATGTGTGGGGGTGGGGGGTACAGTTCCAGTGGATGTTTATATAATGTGGGGGGGGGGCGAAAAAAAATGCCCCGGGCACCCATAACTCTGGTTACGCCACTGCCCGATCCTGTGGGTGGAAAGAACCCTCAGGCACTAAGGTCCACTGACTAGATTGTAGCTGCAACCTCCAAACTTCTCCTATTCAACTGCTGAAATACACTGGGACCATCAGTAGGCAGCAGGTAATGCGGAGGGGGAAATTCTAGCTTCAATAAGTGAAGGAAGTGATCAGTCTCCAGTACCACACTGGGATGTCCATTTGGCTCTTCAATTACTATTATTTACCAAACAGTATGGACTGTATCTAACTAATGGCAAATACCTTGAATGAACATGCCATATTCATGTAGCACATAGATAGAATTGTAATTTTTCTATGAAAGGCAAATGTAAAACTTTCCTGGCCCTTGACATGCACACAGACTTATAGCAAAAACTGCCGACTTGAAAAACAGATGTTTTTTAGCATTTATCAATAAAGCTGCCAGTACTTTGCCATTATATATTGCAGTGACACCTTATCCTACTAATACTACTAATGTAATAAAAAACATACAGCAATCTGTTCCAAGTTGAGCTGCATGCAAATGACTGGAGCTACAATGAATTGTGTACTGCAATGTCAGATACATATGCTAAAAAATAAAATAGCTCAATTAAAAAATTGGTTTATTTTTAGTTATTCTCTTTCTATTTGCACTTAATGGTTGTATGTTCAGACAAAGCACGTAAATATGATAACAGTAATATTGGTTTACAGAAGTTGTAGTCTTTTCAAATCAAAATGTTCTTTTTGCTGGGGATTATATTCTCAGGCTGCATAAAAGCAACATATAACAATCCTTCTAAAATTAGGTGGTTTGTGTTAAGCACTGGTGAGGCATAATTGCATGTCTGCACATTTATTTTTCTGAAACACTTGTGTTCGTCTCAAAATGACACCCATAAAGATTATATTATTGTTTTTAAATATAACTTGGCCAGTCATATTTTGCTGTGTTTATTTCCTGTGTGAGGAATGACCTATAATTTATCAGCAAGTCAGTCATCCCTAGTGTGTGCGCTAGAGAGACATCTGTATGGATTTATTTTTACATGCAGGACTAGGTCTTATCCACTGCATGTGATGTTTTACATGTAACATATATTAACTCTAGGAACATGTTCCAAAGACCAATACTATATATAATCTGCAACACCTGCCCAGATGTTTTTCAGGAAAACTGTATGTACATTGAACTGGATTTCTGGTATAGAAGTTGTGTTCATTTTTGTACACATTAAGTTCTGGCAAAGACAGATTTTTTAGTCACAGAAGGTCAGCAAAGCATGCTTTGTTGCCATAGAAAACATGAAATACTTTTTCATTATTAGTCGGTCATATTCAGCTGGACTTGTTCTTTAAAAGAGAACTATGGGGTTAAGTGTTTTTTCCCATAGTTCTCTTAAGGGTCATGGGAGGACATATACTAGCATCTTCCCATGACCCAAAGCTCAGTATATCGCAAGCTACAGCTCGTGGTATACTGAGACCGCCGCAGCTGGGACGGATCCCGACAATGTTGCGTGAATGACGTGTATCTAGAGGCAGAGCCAGCTGTAACCGCCCTCTCCCCCGTCCATTCCTACGCACTGGAGGATCGGAGCAGGGAGGGGGAATCCCTGCGGGGAGCGGTGACTGACAGTTACCGCTCTCTGCAGGGAGATGATCGAGAAGTGAGCCCGCGACGATATGCGTTTGCTCACTTCCTGATCTATTGAGCCGATGTGTGACAGTTTCATTGTCCCACGTCGGCTCGAACTATGAGGATGAGTGATTTTCACTCACCTCATAGTTCTCCTTTAATGTTGAAGACATTTAGTAGCTTCTCCAAGCCACTTCTTCATTCCTAAAGAAGGTATGAAATGTCTTCAACATTACAGAACAAGTTCATTTGAATGTGATTAACTACCACTTGCTACAGAATGTAGTAATAAGCTATAAGATAAGTACACCGATGTCCATCCCTTCCCACATGAAGCAGGGTGCAGGCAGACACCCACATTCTAGTTAGTTGCCCCTGGATACAAAATTCCTGGAGTCTGAAATGTTCTGGGACCTGATGGCCACAAGGGCAGACAGACAACCCCCACGTCAGGTACAAGCCTTACAGTGGAACAGAGTTGCAGGCTTGGACTTATTATTATTATTATTACATAGTATTTATATAGCACCAACAGTTTGCGCAGCGCTTTACAACATAAGGAAGACATTACAGTCACAATACAATTCAAGACAAGATGGTAAGCAGGGCCCTGCCCCTGAGGGCTTACAATCTAAAATAGGAGAGGGAAATGATACACAAGGAGGTAGCTGCATGGGGATGAATTATTTTAGAATGTGATGGTTCAGTGGTTAGGTTGAGGTGGGATAGGCTTCCCTGAAGAGATGAGTCTTAAGGGAACGCCTAAAGGCAGTCAAGGTGGGAGATAGACGGACAGGTTGGGGTAAAGAGTTCCAGAGGATGGGAGAGACTATTGAGAAGTCTTGGAGGCGAGCATGGGAGGAGTGGACACTGGAAAGATAAATTTGAGTGTCATCGGCATAGAGATGGTATTGGAAGCCATGTGAGGTTATTAACTGACCAAGAGAGAAGGTGTAGATAGAGAAGAGAAGGGGTCCAAGGACAGAGCCTTGGGGGACCCCAACAGAAAGAGGAAGAGGAGGGGAGGAGTTAGAATTGTAGGTGGCACTAAAGGAGTGCATAGCTAGGTAGGAGGAGAACTACGAGAGAGCAGAGTCTTGTAGGCCAAGCGAGTGGAGTTTTTTGAGGAGCAGCGAGTGGTCAACAATGTCAAAAGCAGCAGAGAGGTCTAATAGCAAGAGTAAGGAGTAGTGGCCGTTGTTTTTAGCTTTTATTAGGTCATTGGTGAGTTTTAGGAGGGCGGTTTCAGTGGAGTGTATGGAGCAAAAGCCAGACTGAAAGGGGTCCAAAAGGTTGTTATTAGCAAGGTGACAACTCAGGCAATTATAGATAAAGTGTTCTAGTAGTTTAGAGGTGAATTTGAGTAAGGAGATAGGTCTGAAATTATTGAGGTTGGTAGGGTCCAGTGAAGGTTTTTGGGTATTGGGGTGATTAGTGCATGTTTGAGAGGGGAGGGAAAGATTCCAGTAGAGAGTGAAAGATTGAAAATGTGAGTAAGAGAGTGTAGGATAGAGCAAGAGGGTGCCCTAAGTAGTTGGACTCGAAGGGCTGTGAGAAACGAAAGGAACTCCTTTTTGTTTCCGGAAGAAGGTTTACCTATTGGAAGTTTTGATATATTTCTAGAGAAAAAGGGCATTAACCCCATGACTTCCTTAATAAAGGTTTCCAAAGATTTGCCAAGGTTCAAAGGGCATCAATATGAGACACTTCTTGTACAGCAGCTCCTCAGACCAATATTTTAAGCCTATTATGTAGAGAAAGGAGGCTCATAGTAGATACCTACTAAAGTGAATCCAAAAGCCTTAGGCTACAATTACACTTGCCACTTGCGTTTCTGTGCTCTATATGCAGAGAAATATCTGTCAGGCTAGATGCTGTGTGTGTGCTTCTAGATGCATTAAATGATGTGTTTACACGTGTTTACATGCATATGGGTTTAGATGTATCTGATACTAAATCATATTATCAAATTGCATTTGCATGTGTTTACACGCATTTTGGTGCGTTTCGAAGTTGAACTCAATTCCTAGATGCACCTTGCTTCTTTTTTTTTCCTAGATGCAGATAAACTGACTGCAGATAAAAGCATCTTAAAGCAATGTGTGAATAGATCCATTGGAAATCTTTAGATGCATATATATGTGTTTAGAAAAGCTTTCTAATCGCACTTTGTGTGAATGGAGGATTTTTTTTAAAAAAAAAGCTTTTTTCAGGATGTGGCTAGTCACTGTACAATACAGGCTTTAAGACTAAGTGAACAGGGAAGGGTTTTGAAGAGAGAGGCATTTTTAGGGATACCTTATGGCTGGTTGACACAGGATGCCTTCAGGCCAAGGCGCGGGTTGAGGTGGCGAAGGAGTCGCTACAGCTTTGAGTCAGTGGCAGAACTATCAGGGTCGCAGTGGTTGAAGCTGTGACTGGGCCCTGAAGCTCCACCACACTCATAAAATCATTAGTCTGTATTGTTTTAGAAAAACTGTCAACGCTAAAAAAAGTATTGGCAATTGGTATTGGCGAGTACTTGAGGAAAGTTTTGGTCTGGAAAAAATGGTATCAGGGCATTCCTAATAAATTCAAACCATTATTCTTTTTGCCCGAATAAACATAATTATCACACCCATAGCTGTGTTTCCTCTTATTTTTGTAACCCCGCTCTTATTCTTTTGTGTACTTTTAGACCTTATTTTTTGTTTTGTGGTGTTTGAGATATCTCTTAATATCCCCCTGGTCAGCATTATCTGCAAAAGTGTCCATAAATTAGCTTCCTATCCATACCTTCTTCCTGAATGTCCCAGGGGACTGTGAAATTAAAGCTTGTCCTTCTGTATCGGAAAAGGTCACATGTGTGTGTTTGCATGATTACTTTTTCCAAATCATTCAATGTCTCATATAACTTTGAGTTTACTAAACAGAATATACTTTTTCTTTCAATATACGAATGATCTTGTGTTTATAGCGGTGGATGGGATACCATGAAGTTTTTGGAATATTTAAACTCCACTGGATGTAACGTAAAATTTAGCTCAGAATCTCATAAACTGTAAAAAAAAAAATGTTTTTGCCTAAGCCTAGATGTACCTTAGGGTAAACAGGTAGAGGGCATACAACAGAATTCAGTACCCCAAAAAGTCCATGCACGATGCTTTAAATGCCCCTACAGGTCATCAGTTTAGATATGCATAAATATTGGCCCTAGAATTATTGTTCTCACTCTGGCGTGTGCGGCGATGCCCAACATGTGCAATGGTCGTTTTCTTCCGTAGACGCACCTGACGTGTGTTTACGTGATGACGCATGTGCTGGCGCGGGGACTTTAAAACTTTTATTATTTTAACATTTCATTTATGTAATATTATTTTTAAAACTGTTGTTTTTTTAAACTTTGATTACTATCACATGGGGGGGCTTACAAGCCCACCATGTGATAGCATATTGGTGGTGACAGGTCCTCCTTAAGGTGATACTGGGGGCCCAAAAGACCCCCAGTATCACCTTTCTACTTTAAATAAGCTATTGAAGTGCAGATCAAACTTCAATAGCTTATTGCCAGGCTTCAGGAGCCCAGCAATGACACATATGGGACCGAAAGTGATGCAATACGTGTCGCTCCTGGTCCCACAGAACGGGGAGGAGATCAGTGAACGGACGTTCACCGTTCTCCTCCCCAGCTTCCCACTGACACCCGAAAACCCATAGGAGGGGCAGCGAAGCCCGGGAAACATGGCGGGTGTCAGATGGGAGGGGGCATCGTAGAATCGATCTGGCAGGAAGCTGAGCCACCAGAATCACTGCTACTGTAAGGCCGGCCGGCCGCCGACTCTACAAATTTAAACAGAGTCACTGCCGGGAGTCTGTTTAACCCCTTCAGGATTCTTGATGGGATTATCCCATCATGGGTCGTCAAGGGGTAACTCTTTCCCCCCTTCCCCCACCCCTACCTCCCTTTTTTCTTCTCTCCCTTTCTTTTGCCTTTTCATTGCTAACTTTTATTACCATTCATGCATACTGTATATAT
>NW_017308775.1:40890-42155 GCF_000935625.1 Nanorana parkeri | reverse complement strand
CGTACCAGCTATTACCTGCAAAAGATGACAGCTGCAGATGATGTGGAAGCCTACCTCACTACTTTTGAGAGGGTTGCTGAACGAGAAGGTTGGCAGAGATGTGAGTGGGCGGGGCTGGTAGCACCTTTTTTGTCAGGTGAACCCCAAAAAGCCTACTATGACTTGGAACCTGAGGCTGCTCAGGATTATGATGTACTTAAGGCTGAAATCCTGGCAAGACTGGGTGTTACCACGGCGGTCCATGCCCAGCGGGTGTATCGGTGGACCTATAAGGCTGAAAAGCCCCCAAGGTCCCAAATGTTTGATCTGATACACCTTACCAGGAAGTGGCTCCAACCTGAGACATTGTCGCCATCGGATATAGTGGAGCGTGTGGTGATGGACCGATATTTGCGGGCTCTCCCTCCCACCCTAAGGAAATGGGTCAGCCACGGAGACCCCAAAACTGCTACCCAGCTAGTGGACATGGTAGAGCGATACACCACTGCGACAGACCTGCTAAGTCCCCCCGTGCTTGAGCTTCCCGTCTCACCCAGGGGATACCTGCCCAGAGGACCTGGTAAGCCTGTACCAGGGGTTAAGGGCACGGGAGAAAATTATAAGAAATTTTCTGAAACTGGAGAGACTAAAGGCTCTGGGCCTAGAGACTGGCCTGGTAGGTCAGGAAGGACCATGAGGCCATATAAAGGACTGGGTGCAGAACCCATAAAATGCTTTCGTTGCCATGGGTTAGGACATATTGCTGCTAATTGTCCATTGACGGATGAACCTATGCAATGTGATTATGCTATGTTAAGAAAACGCATGTCTTTCTTTGCACAAGTGGTGTGTACTGCATCATGTCAGGAACGTATTGAGAGACAGATGTGTGTTATTTCAGTTGACGGAAAGCCAGTTACAGCTCTGCTAGATTCTGGTAGCGTGGTAACTCTGGTCAGAGCCGACTTTCTCAGCCTCAGCAGGTACCACCCTAGCACTATTGGGGTTATTTGTATACATGGTGACACACATGATTACCAGACTGCTGTAGTGGACATTGATACCCCATGGGGCTCTGTGACACATTCTGTGGGTGTAGTACCCTCCCTGCTTCATGAAGCTATAGTGGGGAGGGATTTTCCACAGTTTTGGAGACTTTGGGAAAATAAAAAGTTTCAGGTGGATTGTGCTCCCGCTACAGGTGAACCCAGGGAACTTGGTCCGGAACCTTTTGACTGTAAAATCGAAGAGGATATTGTGGGTGTGTCTAATGAAGGTGGTATGCC
>NW_017308775.1:14795-38906 GCF_000935625.1 Nanorana parkeri | reverse complement strand
GAGTCATACAGCATGACATAATTACTGAACCTGGTGTTCATATAAATACCCGAAGCTAGACGAGAAGCGGTCGCGGAAGAAATAAAGAAAATGTTAGAATTGGGGGTGATCGAAGAGTCCCATAGTGATTGGTCAAGTCCAATCGTGCTTGTTCCAAAACCAGATGGAAGCATAAGGTTTTGCAATGATTTTAGGAAGTTAAATAATGTGTCCAAATTTGATGCCTACCCGATGCCTCGGGTGGATGAGCTCATTGACAGACTGGGAACTGCCCGATATATAACCACGTTAGATCTGACTAAGGGATACTGGCAAATACCCCTGACTGACAGTGCAAAAGAAAAGACAGCATTCTCTACCCCCGAGGGGTCTTTCCAGTATAAGAGGATGCCGTTTGGTTTGCATGGTGCCCCTGCCTCATTCCAACGAATGATGGATAGAATACTGAGATCTCATCGACAGTATGCAGCGGCTTATTTGGACGATGTGGTAGTACACAGCCCCGACTGGCAGTCTCATTTGGTAAGGGTGCAAGCGGTAGTCGACTCTCTTAGGAAGGCTGGACTCACAGCCAACCCAAAAAAGTGTGCCATGGGGTTGGAGGAGGCAAAATATTTGGGTTATATCATTGGTCGGGGTTTGGTTAAGCCTCAAATCAATAAGATTGAGGCGATTCAAAAGTGGCCCCAACCTATAAATAAAAAACAAGTGAGAGCATTTCTTGGGATCACAGGCTACTATCGGCGCTTCATCCCCCATTTTGCCACCATTGCCGCTCCACTGACTGATTTGACGAAGGGTAGAAAGTCAGTCATGATTACGTGGAATTCTGAGGCGGATGAGGCATTTATGAGGTTGAAGCAAGCTTTGTGTGCTCAACCGGTGCTTGTGACCCCAGATTTCACGAAGGAGTTTGTAGTACAAACGGATGCCTCTGATGTGGGTCTGGGCGCTGTACTGTCCCAAATCAGAGAGGGGGAGGAGCACCCTGTGGTCTATCTCAGCAGGAAGCTTAATAAACACGAGAGGAATTATGCCATTGTTGAGAAAGAATGTTTGGCTATCAAATGGGCCTTGGACGCCCTCAAATATTACCTGTTGGGTAGGCAGTTCAAACTGATCACTGACCATAGCCCTCTCAAATGGATGTGCGAAAGTAAAGAAAGGAACAGCCGGGTTACGAGGTGGTTCTTGGCTTTACAGGCTTTTAAGTTTACAGTGGAGCACAGAGCGGGGAAGCTTCAGACCAATGCGGATGCCCTCTCACGGGTCCATTGCCTCTCCATGACAGTTGCTCAACCACTGTGGCTTGAGCAGAGGGGGGGGATATGTGACATAAGGAGAGGGGACATCATTGAGGGGCGGTATGTTTCCCCTCGCTTTCTATCCTATGTGCATGAATAGTGGAACCCTGACCAGGGTTTCGCTTTGACTTTGGGTCCGGATAGTCCAGCTCGGGCTTTGGGTCTCACCTGGATAGTTGATTGCTTGATGAATGCTTGTCCAGGTGAGATAAAAGGGGAAGGCTGAGACATGGTTTTGCTCTGGCCTGGGACTCAGACAGCCTTCTGAGAGAGCTACATGTTGGATGTGTTCATAGAGAAAAAGAACTTTGCTGCCTGGACTGTTTTTCCCAGGGAAGGTGATCCCCCATTCGAGCTATACCCCCACAATAGATAGATAGATAGATAGATAGATAGAGTACTGTGCAAAAGTTTTAGGCAGGTGTGAAAAAATGCTGCAAAGTAAGAATGCTTTCAGAAATAAAAGTGTAAATAGTTTATTTTTATCAATTAACAAAATGTAAAGTAAATGAACAGAATAGAAATCCAAATCAATATTTGGTGTGACCACCCTTTGCCTTCAAAATGGCATCAATTCTTCTAGGTACACTTGCACACAATTTGTGAAGGAACTCGGCAGGTAGGTTGTTCCAAACATCTTGGAGAACTAACCACAGATCTTCTGTGGATGTCGGCTGCCTCAAATGCTTCTGTCTCTCCATGTAATCCCAGACAGACTCGATGATGCTGAGATCAGGGCTCTGTGGGGGCCAAACCATCACTTCCAGGACTCCTTGTTCTTCTTTATGCTGAAGATAGTTCTTAATGGCATTGGCTGTATGTTTGGGGTTGTTGTCCTGCTGCAGAATACATTTGGGGCCAATCACATGGCTCCCTGATGGTATGGCATGATGGAAAAGTATCTGCTTGTATTTCTCAGCATGGAGGGCACCATTGATCCTGACTAAATCTCCAAATCCATTGGCAGTAATGCAGCCCCAGACATGCATGGAACTTCCACCATGCTTCAACGTTGCCTGCAGACATTTATTATTGTACCGCTCTCCAGCCCTTCGGTGAACACACTGCCTCCTGCCACAGCCAAATATTTCAGATTTTGACTCATCAGTCCAGAGCACCTGCTGCCATTTTCCTGCACCCCAGTTCCTTTGTTTTCATGCATAGTTTAGTCGCTTAGCCTTGTTTCCACATCGCAGGTAACGCTTTTTGGCTGCAAAGCCACAGAAAAATGGCAGCCCTTAAAAGCAGCCACTTGTTTTAAGGTGCCCTTAAAACAAGTTATTGCATTTAATTAGTTTTGTGCTTCACTGATGACTTCCCTTACTCCAGTTTTATTAAATCATGCAGTCAGTTTAGGTTTGTTTTGCTAAACAGCTATAGGAGATACAATTGTTCTTTGATTGCCATTACCAGTTAACTGAACTGTGCTCCTGGGGTTCTATGAGAGTCTGTCTCAACTGAACATGAGCTAGGACAATCAAAAGTATATTGGTTCCATAGTGACCATAGACAGAGGCAGCCAGGCACATGGTGGCTCTTTAAGGGATGTTTGCCTTGTTTATAAAAATGAAACATTAATAGTTTCACAATAGTACTCAGCAAAATGTACTGAGTAGATATATGTAGAGATTTTATGTCCACTAATTTTAAATATTTGACTCCATTTACACGTTTCAGGTGCGTTGTGGGTGAAGTCTGTTGAAAAATGTCCAACTTGCTGCATCTATTTTCTATCCCAAAGGGTGTTACTTAGGGATCAATCAATGGTAACACATCATAGGTGTTATCCTTGACTCAGATGTTATCTGAGTCAAGGATAATAGGTGTTATCCTTGACCTCACCTTTCTTCCCCACATCCAATCACTATCCAAATACTGCCACCTTCACCTTCGTAACATCTCCAAAATACACCCCTTCCTAACCAATGAAACCACAAAGCTAATCATCCACTCACTTGTTATATCTCGTCTTGACTATTGCAACTCCCTCCTCATTGGCCTACCACTTACACAGGCTATCCCCCCTTCGGTCTATGATGAATGCTGCTGCTAGACTCATTCACCTAACCAACTGCTCAGTGTCTGCAACCCCCCTCAGCCAATCCCTGCACTGGCTTCCAATAGCCCAAAGGATTAAATTCAAAATATTAACGACATACAAAGCCATCCAAAACTCTGCCCCCCTGCTATATCTCAAACCTTGTCTCAAAGTATCACCCTTTACCGTCCCCTCCGCTCGTCCAAAGACCTCCTGCTTTCCAGTTCCCTCGTCAACTCCTCTCATGTTCGCCTCCGGGACTTCACTAGAGTATCTCCCATCCTCTGGAACTCTTTACCCCAACCTGTCTGACTATCTCCGGATCTGACTGCCTTTAGGTGATCCCTTAAGACTCATCTCTTCAGGGAAGCCTATACCCCCTCAACCTAACCACTGAACCATCACGTTCTCAAGCAATTCATCCCCACACAGCTATCTCCTCATGTATCACTTGCCCCTCCCTTTTAGATTGTAAAGCACTGCGCAATCTGTTGGCGCTATATAAATCCTGTATAATAATAATTTTAAACGCACCAAAAACATACATCGCACCTACAACACAAAATATCCACAACACATAGAAATACACAGCGAATACAGCATAAAGTATGTTTCATATGGAAAGGAAGAGGGTTTTTTTTACAGTTTTTGACACAATTTGCCATTTGTTTTTTCGGCAACGTGCCTACTTGTCACCATTTTTTGTGATATTGCTCCTTTCTCTGACACAAATGTACAAAATGATATAACACCAATAAATTCATATAGACTAAGGGAGTGCATTGTGTCCAACCAAAACACTTTTATGACGACCTTTGTAATTCCTCCTAAACACAGAATTTAAGAAATACGCGTGTACCAATGTATCAATATAGAAATGTCAGTACCGAGAGGGATACTTTTCCAATCCATTCGTTTGTATTGATAGTGAAAGAAGCTTGTCCATTGTCATCTGTCATCAAAGTTTTATTGATTTTACTGACATAGCTTGTTAGGTAAACATTAATGCCTGGTACAGGGTTGTCACTGGCATCTACCACTTTCACCTGAAAGAAGACATAATACGATATTACAAACAGAATAGTGTCCTGACTTATGGTGAAAACATCATATATTACATATAATACATATACAGTATAATGAGTTGTATGAAAAAGCAACATGTGGAACATTTAGCTTTGTAGATGGAGGTAACTAGAGTTCATGTAGAACATTTAGGCCTTACAGGTGGAGGTAACAAGAGTTAAATGACAGAAAGTCATAAACATATATTCTGAGCTTGGCTTAAGGAACAATAGGTTCAATGCCAAGACAGTTGTCCTCTAACCTTGATGCGAGGGAGTCTTTTCAAGACAAGAAGACCCATCTAATGTACTTGGCACAATCTAATGTGTGTAATGAGTACAGTGTGGCATTTTTATCTATTTTTTTGGAGATAATTCAAAGTAACACATATGGTTCTATCGTTCAAATCCCTATGAGCACATGTTCTTTGAACGCGCCTGAATTGCTACTTGTTCCGGGCCGGACAAATAAACCAACTTCCTGAAGATCTGCCTGGCATTGATCCTCATTTATTCTACTTCAAATTTCAAAGGAAGCCGAGTGGGATATGTTGTTCACAATCCAACCTTGGATCACAAAATTAGCAAAGAATGAATCGAGAAAGGGGTCAAGTACAGGGAATTCTGGATCAGAAATGTGGAAATAAATATGGGGCTTCCTCTATTCACCACTCTGATTTAGTTTTAATTCGTGACTGGGGCCTGACTTTTTCTGATTCCTGCCCCCTGCCATTCGACTATCCAATGAAATTTCCTTAGTGGCCAGTAAGGACAACTTCATTGGATAGAGAAATGTCAGCTCTTGGAGCTTAGCCATGAAAACAGTAAAAGTGAGGCTCCAATAAGAAAGTGAAGCTACATTAGAGAGGGACACAGAACAGGTTCTTCTGTCCAATAAAGATAATTGCATGCATCTTGTGGGATACGCTCATAGACAGGACAGAAGAAACATGTTACTTCAACTAGTGAACTGCTACATATTCTTTGCTGATGGACAGATTGTATTTAAAACATTTTAACTTATAGCATAGCAGTACTACGCTCAATTTACTAATGTCCAACCCTTAAAACCCCTACTGTCGTTATTTTCAGTCATGTGACTTATTTTGAGCTCTCATTGGTTCTTATTGTTAAAAATAACACTTTTATGACAAAATAAGATAATTTTGCAAAGTGGCAGAAATGTTTTGTAGCTCACCACTCCATTGAATGGGATTCCAGACTTGTAGTTACTGTCAGCATCAACAAAGGACACCTTGTAGATTATGTTTGATATATCAGCTTGGCTGCTTGTAGATAACTCGATTCCTGCCAGAAGAAGCATTAAAAAGAAATAAGACATCACCTTCTGTAAATCAGAGGATTCACCATTGTTCTAACCTTATCATCTTTGTACATGTCCCATTGATAAGCAAGACAGAAGGAAGATTAAAGCAGAAGTTACCAGTCCCATCCTCAGTGATGGAGGCGTCTCCTTTCAGTGTGCGCTCCATTGTAGTGCTTTTCAGTTTAAAGACCCCAGAATTTACAGCTATTGTATCACATCCTGATCTACCCAGCTGCGAGAGGGAGACAGAGAAGCACTTAATAAACTGTGAGAGGTCCAGTCCTGAAGTACCTGCCTTTCTGTTGCACTTACCTTTCCACTGAATTTAGCACAGATGCCTGCAATGTTGTCCTGCACACGTCTCCAGTATGGCAAATGCTTTTGGCACACAGCAGTTGTATAGTTTCCTTGAACTGGCTTCCCATAAGTGTACCTAAAAGACAGAACATATTTTTGGAACATACCATAGATAAAGTGCTACTGTTAATAAAGTATTATTTGGGGAATTTGTGCGCTATGTCATATGTTCACTTTCCTCCAGTCACTAAGCAGTGTTTGCCAATTGCCATAACCATTGTTTGATAGTCCATGCTCCCAATCATCCTTATCCAAGTTTAGACTCACCTTCCACACACGCGAAGTGGAAACTGTTCACTGTTAAACGTCACAACCTTGGGGAACTGAAGGGTAACTTCAAACTTTGGAAGAACTGTAGAGGAAGATTAATTAAAGTTGGTGATGATTACTCATGAGCAAACCAATATGTGTGAATTAAAACAATATGCATTCCACTGACATTTTTTGTTAATGAGCAATTCACACTACCACAGCATGATGTTTGCAGACATCCTTTATGACAAAGACAACAACCTGCTCACTAATTTCCGACATCAGCTATCAGAGAACAGCATAGGTACTCCCCTCATATAACATCACAGTGAACAGGCTTAAAGTAGAAGTAAACCCTAACTGGATAACATTCAGTTTGCTAAAGCAATGCATGTCAAACAACTGCTATGTTTTTTTCCCATAAACATGTTTTTATCTTTTTTGCATTTCAGTGCTACTGATCTCTTTCAGGAACTTCCTGTCTATATGCACATCATAGCTCTGGGGCAGCTTCCTGATAGTGTCAACAGTGGTATATGCCTTTGGAATGTATGTCAACACAGTGTCTTGAAATCTACATTGGGTTTTACTGCTTGGGTTTAGATCTAGCGGGTCAGTCATGCGGTGGAAACCGCTGCTGGTCGTCTGGTGCTGGAGTGAAATTCTGATAATATAAAAATCTTTGAGCTGGCAGGCTGGCAGCTCAAATATTTTTATATTATCAGCATTTCACTCCAGCACCAGATGACCAGCAGCGGTTATCCACTGCTTGACTGACCCACTCCAGGCGCAAGCTCCCTGCAGACACAGCCCCACTATGCTGCATTGTGGAAGCCCGCACCGTAACCACCTCTCCCCCCCCAGAGGACAATTAGCCCCAGACGGCATGTCCTAAGCAGCCGCACACTTTCACACCCCGGCAGCTCCTCTGCCTCTCCTCCCCCCTGCCTCCCGACTGCATCTCCCAGCAACGAGGATGCCACAGCTCCGGCTCCCGTTCCAACACCTCACGAGCTGTCCTCCAGCCTGGCGATCGTCACCAGAGACTACTGCCTCCTCTCCTGCAATCAGGATCTTGCACCAGGATCCATGCCATAGCAAACACCCGCTCGAGGATTACTCCCAGCATTCGTACAGTTAATCGGCCAGACTCCAACCTCAAGGACGACCAGACCAGATCACCGTCACTGAACCATCCTCGGTTCCCTATCGCACCTCCGTTGCTGACATCACCAACCCAACGAACTTCAGGAACTTCACCATCATCCTCGCCGATGGCATTGCATCCATCCTTATTAAATGGTGAGTCTCTACACTCGACACCTTGATTCATTTATTGTGTGATTTCTCACCTCTCCACTGTTCTCTGTTGTGTTCCCGCTGATCACCAACCACCCCCAACTGAGAAGAAGCACACCTGCTCGCTTCCTCATCACCATCAAGCAAGTCGGACCACTCCAACAACCAACCGGGCTCCATTAATTGGTCCACAACTATTCTTCTCCCCGGTCGTGACGCTTCCACTTTTTTTTCTCGTTTTTGTTTGACAACAAAATGGGCCGTCTTTTTTTCTTGCTCTTTGTTACAAGAGCTAACGATCTATTTCCACAGTCAGGGTGACTGAACAGCATAGTGTGAGAAAATATGCTGGTTTTCTTTTGCCAAAATAGCTTGGCATTTGTTAGAGAAGCTGACAATCCATTTCCAAAGTCAGGCTGACTCTACTGAATACAAATCTTTTTGCAAAAATACTCTGTTTGGGCTTTTCAACAAGAGCTGACCATCGATTTGCACAGTTAAGGTGGCCATACACTGTGTGAATGTTGGCAGGTTATTGATGAACAGGATGATATTTGCACAACGGGTGCCGCTTTTGGCACCCTTTTGGTCGCCATCCCTCCATCAGCTGATAAAAGGAGCCAGTTTGAAAATATTCGAACATACAGATGCGGCAGTCAATCAGCAGTGGCCACTGTCAGAATACAATGAAGACAGCGGGAGATTCCTTGATCAATGCTGGGAAGGAGTCTGTTCTATTTTTCTAATTCAGCCTGCAGGTTGAATGAAAAAAATAAAAACAGAGTACGGCCAGCTTGAGCCTATTACAATTGCTCAGCACTGTTTATGAAAAAAAAAATCAGTCTTTCTTTACTATAGGTGCCCATACACCTTACGATTATCGTCCCATTTTCGTTTGCAATCGCGTTTTCGTCCGATATTCGTAAGGTTGATGGTCAGTGTACAACAGTAAATACTGTACAATCGTACGACTTTGACTAACCAGCAGGTTAGAAAACGATTTTCACAAGGTTGGTGGCATTTCCATACATTAAAATTCGTACGATTAACACTGCTCATGCGCAAACGAAAATACGTGCGGTCGATTAACACAATTCGACCTGGTGGTTTTTTTAACTACAGCAAATTGAACCTTGCGATGATCGGGGCAGGATGGGGCCACCGTACGAAAATCTTACGACGGTTCAATCATCGGACGAAAATCGGACATCGGACGAAAATTTATCAAAGAAGGGCTTAGTTTAGATTTCAAACATTAAGGCAAAGATACATAGTTATGCATTGTGGTAACTCACAAAATGTGGTGTGGTGCCATTCAACACACCTCCCAAATGTGTACAATGGGCCTTCCTTTTAGCACACAGATGTGAACCACTATGACTTAAGCTGGGTAAACACGGTAAAATTTCATATAAACATTGGAACAAAAAATCTAATCAGATCATTGGATAATGCCATCAAAGGCTTGATGAGTGTGCTCGATATTTAATTTGAATTCAACATTCGATTTTGGAATGAATGGAGTTTCCCAAATTAAAATCACATTCACTGTTGGAATCTTGTTCACTCAAGAAAAAACTTCCATCTTGTTTTTTTCATCACTTTGGTCGAAATTAGAAAATTAAACGACTATTTTGTATGCCCAGATTTAGTCATCTTCAGTCACAGTGAAATCTTGAGGAAGATATACCACCATTTCTGTAAAATGTAAATATTTTTTGTTTATTTTACATAGTTACATAGTATTTGAGGTTGAATAAAGACATATGTCCATCAAGTCCAACCTCCCAGATAGCAAGAAATTGTGCTGCAAGTTTGAAAATGACTTGCTAAACTATTGCAGACTTGCCAAGCTTCACAATTTTGTTGCACAATTACAGCAAGTCTGCATTGCAAGTCTCCAGACCAGCCAGCTTGCAGAGCTCTTGCTGAGACCTGCAGGACTCTTGCTGTAGACTTGCCAAGCAAATTTGCTACAAATTCAAAAAGTGTCAACTAGAACTTGTGCTGCGAGTGTTCTGCAAGTTTACAACTTGCCAGGAATATGTGCAGCAAGTTAAAAAAATTACAATTTCACGCCGCCACAAGTTTGTAGCAAGTTATCATTGCTATCTGGGCTATTGTGTGTGTGTGTGTGTGTGTATGGGTCCCTGTGTCATCTCGTTATTAGGAGTACCTGTACCCCTGTATATTACCGTTTCTCAGGAAATCGTCCAAAAGCTTCTTGAATGATTCCAGACTATTAGCTGAAATCACTGCTTGTAGCAGTGAGTTTCCTGACCCTAACCGCACGAACTGAGAAGAACCCCCTTCACCCCTTGTGTTTGAATTTTTTTTCTATAATGTGTTTTTAAAATATTCCCACTTTTGGTCCGAGTTCAGTTCATGAAATAAATGTTCCCATTTGATGTCCACCACTAGGTGGCGCAGTCTATCAAAGTTTGTCTCTGAGTACCTACCGTGGAGGTCCTTTCCTTCATCCTGGCTCCTAGGTTTCTGAACTTCTGTTTTAGGACACTCCAATTTCCTCCTATTTTGTCATTGGTGCCGATGTGCACCATGACAACGGGGTCGTGCCCAACCCCATCCAGTAATCTGTCAATTCGTTCCGCAATGTGTCGAACACGCGCCCCCAGTAAGCAGCACACGAAAGAACCATCTGTTCTTTGTGACATTAAACATTTTCTGTTTGTTTTGGAAGTCCTTCATTTCATTATAACATACATATTTTTTTAGCTTGTCATGGAAGTCCCTCTTTTTTATAGAATACATATTTTTATTTGTTTTAGAAGTCCCTCATTTTTTTAATAAAATATGTTTTTTTATTTGTTTTGGAAGTCCTTCTCGCTTGCTGCTATGCTCTACATATTCTAACATGTTCTATTCTGTAGGCTCAAAGGTACCACTAAATTTTTCATTTGCAACAAATACTGTGGGTCATTATTTTTATTTTTTTCATAATTTTGATATTTATTGCTTGGTTTGGAAGTCCCTATTTTTTTATAACAAACTTTTAAGCTTTACGTATTTTTAGATTGTTTTGGAAGTCCCTCATACTTTTAAAATATAAATATCTATTGCTTGTTTTGGAAGTCCCTAACACTTTTATATTTATTGCACACTTTGGAAGTCCCTCATATGTTTACATTATAAATATTCATTGCTTGTTTTGAAAGTCCCTAATTTTTTGTAACATATAAAGTTTTTGCTTGTTCTAGAAGTTCCTCTTTTTTTCTGTAACATACAAATGTTTCATTTGTTTTGGAGGTCTCTCTTCATTGCTACATGCAAATGCAAACTGTAATAGAACATGCAAATTCTAGCATGTTCTATTACAGTATGTAGGCTTGCAGAGATACCACTTGATTACAATTTTTAATTTCCAACAAACACTGTGGGTCAAAATGACAAACAGCATACTCCCAAACAAGGAAAGCGTTTAAATGCATAATTAATAATATAGTATTAATAATAAAGTATTTAAAAAAGTATTAATAATAAAGTATTTAATAATAAAACATCATGTTAATTCATTTTGAAGATTTGTGATTCACAAGGCCAAATTTTGATGTGGATGTGAAACTTGAGGATCCGGATAGGAAAAAATACCTCTAAGACTCCAGTCACACTGAGCTACATCCAGAGCTAATTTGAGCTGAGCGACATTGAGCTACAGTGCACATTTTGTCGCGCTACGTAGCGCGGCTTTTCACAGGGACTTCGTAGCTGCTACATTGGGCTGTAACCAATCAAAAGGTCTTGATGTGACATCATTCCTTCCTTCTTATATTTATGTGCAAAAGTGACACTTCTGTAGCGCGACGTAGTATGACAATGTCGCGCAATGTGGCACGACATTGAGCTACACCTTTAAAGTCAATTGGGCCAAATCGCACAAAATCCGCTGAAAAATAGTTCCTGTTCGAGCTACATGTTTGAGCGACAAGCTACAGTCGACATTGAGCTGTGAGATGTGACCAGCTTCATTGAAATGCATTGGACAAGCTACATTGAGCGACGCTGAGCTGAAATTTGAGCGATTCTGGAGCTGAAATCGCGCAAAATAAATTGCTCCGTGTGAACGGGGTCTAATGAAAATGGCATAACCCAATAGTAATACATGTGGAATTGTAGACAACAATTCTCACCATATTCCTCCACAGAGATAGTATGAACTGTGTCCTTCACGCGGATGGAGTATTCCCCCAGTGGAGGCTCAGAGGAGAGAGGAAGGGAAAGCTCAGCCATTCCCTGATTGAGGCTCACATTCAGCCACTGACCAATCTGGTTCTTTCCTGGATCCTTAAAAGAAGACATGAGTTAATTTACTCTCTTCCCTATGTCAATCTAGGGACTATCATTCTCAGACAAAGTGCCATTTGCTCAGATAATGTTACTCTACTTCCATTTAAAAAATCCTATTTCTAAGACCATGCTGCTGCTGTTAGCTCTTAGTGTCATACCGATGAATGAGAACAAACCATGAGATTACCATGATAGCCAAACATGGTGACCACATGAGGTTTGTTTATAAACAAATGAGCTGTCACCGTGCCTTGCACAGAAAGAGGATAAGTGCACCTTGCAACAACTACCCTCCTCTAGGTTAATTTTGGTATCTTCAAGGAGTGATGTAGGAGCGCTGGTCAGTTATTTTCCTGGTATTAGATCATCCCACAGGAAGTTCATCTTGATTCATGGGATTCCCCATATATTGGTGGGATTCTTAGTATGTGCTATCTATGGGTATGCATTACTATTATTTATGTATTACAGATTTGCTTTAAAGTTTATTTCCACTTTTGCAGCCTAATTGGGATAACACCTATTTTATATTTGTTACATTTTCCCATTTACATAGCATAAGTTAAAAAAAAATATTTTAAAATGCTTTTATTTGGGTTAGGGTTTTAAGGGTTACAATTTCTTCTTGCTTATATTTCTTTAAAGTGTTAGAAGGGGCAGCCACGGGTGAGGGGTTTAAAGTAGCTTGGCCAGTGTATGTTAAACTAGCCATCTTGCCTGCTATGACAAAATATCTAACAGGTAAGAAATATTTTTTTTAAAGTAATTTTTCAGTATGCTGTGTGAATAGGAACACATAACAAACACATAGAGGAGCTTGTAAAATTTGACTGCAAAAGTGTAAATACACTTTAAGACTAATTTTAGCTTTTAAAGAGACAGATAACATATATTTTAAGTGCAGTGGTCATTTTACTATGGTGAAGTTGAACAAGATCAAAATGTACTAGTACTAAAGCACAAGCAGAACTGAAACATACACAAACTATGCCTCACTGACAAGGTATAAATGGTATACAGTAGGGATGCACCGATACCGATACTAGTATAGGTATCGGTGCCGAGTATTTGGTCGAGTATTCGTACTCGCCCAAATGCTCCGATGCCTAGCCCGATACTTAAAGGAGAACTATGAGGTGAGTGCTTTTCACTTATCCTCATAGTTCTAGCCGACATGTGACAATGGAACTGTCACAGGTCGGCTCAGTAGATCGGGAAGTGAGCGAACACATACCGCCGTTCGCTCACTTCTCGATCCTGTCACGGATCTCTGCCGTGACAGGGGAGGGACTGGATTCTGCCCTCCCCGCGCCGATCCTCCAGCGCTGAACGGACGGGGCGGGTAGAGCTGGCTCTGCCTATAGATAGGCAGAGCCAGCTATCACTCACGCAGCTCGGCAGAGCCGATTGTCCAGAAGCCAGCTTCATGCTCCCTGGTCACAAAAATTGGAACTTCAGAATAACACAATTAAATAATGAGTTTAAAATAATACTATTGCATTATTCATTTGGATTTAAATATTCCTTTAATTGTTTTTACCTGTAGTTCTACGACTGGAAGCTAAAAAACAAAGACAAAAGAAAGATATTCAAAATTATGACTACAATTTTTAACTAATATTTGCATGTGCCTTATTTAATTGTAACCAATATCATTGGTGTTGTAAACTAATTACAAAAAATATTGTTTTTATTTAAATTATAACTAAAAATAGTATTTTAATGTATTTTAATATGTTTTAACTTGATTGGTTTCATGTATGTAAATAATCTTATGGGTCTATTTTTCAATGTTTTTACCCAAGATTTCTACGCACTGTTTACCCAATTTCAAATATTTTTCAAATGGAATGTGAAAAATGTGTGATTCATGGGTGAACGTTATATGAACTTTAAATGAAAATACAAAACAATAGACACATTAGTGCAGGGGTCACTTTGAAGTGCACCTGTAGCAAAAATATTTAACAGTTAACTTTTTATGTTAACAGTAGATACCATCCAAGTTGTGTTGATATTAGATACTAGGTTCAATGCATGGGCGTAACTAGAAATCACAGGTCCCCATAGCAAAATTTGGTATGGGGCCCTGTGATTTCTAGTTACGCCCATGCAGAGCCCACCTGATATCCCAAACAGCCCACCTGATAGTGACCCTGCAAAGCTCACCATAGACTCACTATGATGGGTTCTGCAGGGTCTCAGATGGGCCGGTCACACCACCGCCTCTTCCTCCTCCATGGTAGTTGGCGGTCCCTGCCTCCTCCGTCGCCGGGCCCCGACTCCTCCTTCGCTGCCAATGTCAGGCCCAGACTCCTCCTCCTCCACAGCTGCTGGCTGTCACTGACTCAGGAGGAATGCGCTGATGCACAGATCACTGACAGGTGATCTAACGGCAACACGTTCCTCCTCACACCCAACAGTAACAGCCAGCAGTCTGAGATACCATAGCGACCCAGGCGGCCTGCACGCATCAATCAGGGGCATGCCCTGACCGGGCCCCCCTGTGCCCCGGGCCCCATAGCGGCTGCCTGGGTCTCTATGGCAATTTTTCGCCACTGGTTCAATGTGCCTTTGCTGCACCCCAACAGCTTCAAGATGTCCTAAATAGCGACTTTTCTGAAAATTGAGTAGAAGCACAGCCCGCAATATAATAGACATGCCTCTTTTTTAGTCAAAAAGACACCCACAGGCATTGCCATGTTTAGAGAAAACCTGAAAACTTGGAAATTTGGTGAAGCCGGTAACAGAAGGGGACATACAATATTTATAATGCAGTGAATATGAGAATCACCAGACATTCACTGCCTTTCATTTTTAGCATCTCCTTCTACATACATGTTCACTTTAAACTGTTAATTAGTGCTATTGGAAGCATTAAAAACATACGTTAATATAATTTTTTATTTAATTTTGATTTTATGCATGCTTATATTTTCATACACACCAGCATATCTTATTTCACTCACCACTTTGTCTCTGGGTTGAAGATCTTCATTTATTGACAAAATTCTGAACTTTACTGCAAAAGACAAATATATACTGTATGTATGTATGCCCCTTTTCTAATCCAAACTTTTTTGTTGTTGTTAATATTGTGCCAAAAGGTTTGTATGAACCCTAGATCAAAAACTTTAAAAAAAACTTGACTGTTTGCATAATGTGTAATATATATGTATATATACATACACACACATATGAGAATATATTTTTATATGAGGAAATAAAAAATATGAGAATATATCTATACAGTATATACATACAGTATATATACACATACATACATAGGTGCGCGTGTGCCTGCAGGAGTAGCAGTGCTGGTGGAGGGAGGGAGGAAAGGAGCTGCCCCGCCCTGCCCAGTTATAATATTAATTGTTTCCCCCCCTATCGAATCTGCCACTGGCCCTGCCAGCGGCGCCCGGGGCACGTGCCCCCCCTAGCTTCAGCACTGCCCCCAACCACCCCCGTGGCTCCCCTTCCCCCACACTGAGCTACTATTACCTGGCTTCTCCCCACTTTTTCTATGCTCCCAGGCCACCAGTGGTCCACAGACCACCGCTTGGCGATCGCTGATCTAGATGCAGGCAATGTTCAATATTTGGCAGCCACAAGAGCAGCAGCTGCTGAATATGATAGCTAGCAGTGGGAATTCCTCTATCCATACTGTTTAGTGGGGATGGGGGCAGCTAATGATTTCTCTTGTTCAGGCCCAACAGTGTATGACCTGCATAAGTGTGGCGTTGGGCTTTAATGCCCATCTAAGCCTCTTTCAGAGTGATAAACAGGCATTTGCAAGGTATATTACATCTCTGTAGAAATGTAATTTACCTTATTTAATGCTAAATGCAGCTGGTAGCTTGATTACTCCTGCATTCAAGTAGACAGTGCTGGAGGGGGTGTGGGTGTTGAGCAGGGCTTTTACATTGTTTCCTTCTGCTCCTGCAGATAGAGAAATGTCCTGTCAATCTGAAGGGCTGTGGATGGAGCTAGGCATGTATATTTACTGATGTTTCTATCAATGGCGCCAAGATCTAAGCAGCTACAGCAGCAAGTCTGACAACGTTGCAACAATTTCACATTAGAAGGAAGAGCATTGTCACCCTATCAAAGGAAGTCCCCATCCAATGGTAGATATGTTCCAGGGAAAAACATAGAGCCCCGTCATATTGGTATAAGCAGTGTACATAACAGAAATTATTTTCTAACCGTAGCTCTACTAGCTGTATAATGTGTCGTGTTGCGTCTAGCTCCCTTCCAGTATTTCCTGAATGGCACAGCCTTCTGGTTGATTTTACTTGCCTAGAAATGCTTTTGAAAAGAAAATGTGAATTTATAACACGGCTACAAAGTCCTTTTTTGACTGAACAGTTACCAGTTTGTCCCGGCTTGTACACAGCTTTGTCTGATTGAACCAGCAGATTGAATCTCTTCTTCCTCACCAGAACGTTAGTGCTCTTCACTATTGTATTCCCTGCATTTTGTACGGAGATGCTTAACTTGCCAACCACCTCCTTCTCTTGAGGCCTGGAAACCTAAACAATTAAAAAAGCATAAAGCAAACTACAGTATAAGCAATGGCAATGAATTTCAAGTCTTTATATATTTAAAGAAGAAAGCTGAATACGTTGAACTGGAATTCCAGCAAACTGCTCCACATGCCCACTGCCCATTGTTTACATTCACCTGCCAGCTGCGGAATCGAGCCGTCGGCCGCAACAAGATGTAAATAGAGAACTTATTTAGCAACTGAATAAATTTAGTTGCTGCCAAAAAATTTAGTGTGCACTGGTCTAAATTGAGGACATTGTCCTCAATTTGTTTTCTGGTTTCTTGAGAGTTTTGGTTGCTTGAATGCCAGATAAAGGGGAGAAATACTGTATAAAGAGTTCTTCTTAACATTCCAAACATATAACGTCAAACTTTCTGAGATGGGAAAGAGGGACATCTTCCAGCCCAGCACAATGTATTTAGGCAATGGACCTACCTCTGCACACCATTAAGAATTTATATGCCAAAAATGATTAGGTAAACCCAGAACTGTCTTTTTTTTCACCATTACTTTTCTGATATTTTAGCTTTTGGAAATAGAAAACAGTATAGTTATATTATAAAGAGATGAGATAAAGGTTTTAGTGCAAAATAACACTATGTGTGGTTAAATAGTACCTATAAATAGACCAAAGATAGGGAAAACTGAGGAGGAAAGAGGGACAGAGGGATGTGGTTCCAAATGAGTGCCAGTTTAGAGGTATACAGACATGAGCTTGAGATGCTGGCTGGGGGACCTGCTTTGCATTTTCTGGTCACGTAAGACTATCAGAAATTTCTTGATTAAAGGAGAACTATGAGGTGAGTGCTTTTCACTCACCTCATAGTTCTAGCCGACCTGTGACAATGAGACTGGGAGGTGAGCGAACACATACCGGTTAGCGATCCTGTCACGGCTCTCTGCCATGACAGGGGGAGGGGCTGGATTCCCCTCTCCCTGCTCCGATCTGCCAGCGTTGACTGGCGGAACAGATGGGGGAGGGGGCGGGTACAGATGGCTCTGCCTCTAGATAGGCAGAGCCAGCTGTCACTCACGCAACTGGGCGGATCCCGTCATCTAAGTCGGGATCCGCTCCGGCGTCTCAGTATACTGCGAGCTGTAGCTCGCGGTATACTGAGCTTAGGGTAACGGGAGGACGCTAGTTTGTGTCCTCCTGTTACCCTAAGGAGAACTATGGGGAAAAACACTGACCCCATAGTTCTCCTTTAAGGTCAGAACCAGAAACTTACTGAACATGCAATACCAGACACACTGGCCTTCTTCTTGCAATGTTTGAGTTCTATGCCAAGAAATAAGTATCAAAAATTGGTTATCATACATATAATTAAATTGGACCTTTACAATCAAAAATAAAATTCCACCAATGCATCCCTCTATGTATGATGATTAATAATAACAGACTTGTCAGGTGTAAAATGCTGTGATTTTGAAATACTTTCACTTGCAGAGCATTCACTTCCTGCTTTGAAAGAGCAAAATGACTTGAGTTTGCCAAAGCAATGCACACTGGGATTACCTCGTCATCAGCAGAGCATTGCTGGGAAATCTCATCTGTTACCTCAGGAGATCTCAGGGAAAGGCATTTTCCTCCCCTGAGATGATGTGCATGGTCACATGTCCTAGTCACATGTGCTAAAAATCCAGGAAGTAAAAGGAGAGCTAGTAATCTGCCCTTAGTAAACATGGCCACTGTCAGAAGAATGGGGATTAAAAGAGAAATAAAGTATGTAAAGAATTGTCATTACTAAACATTTCTAAAGGTGTGATTGCAACAAAAAATCTGCGCTTTTGGAAAGTAAACTAAAAGTCAAATAATGATCCTTCAAACCTAAGCATGCATACCTGCAATCTAGAAAAGAAAACAGCTCCCTCTATCTTTATGTAGCCGCAGAGAATCAAAGAGATTAAGGTAATACAAAGTAAAGCTTGGAAAAGGCAGAAGGGAAAAGGGAGGAAGGAGGAAAGAGAAAGGAGCAGGGAGCAGAGGAGTGGTTTGCCTTGCTATGCCTGTGTGGTTGTAGAGAGACACACAGCTTACTAGCACACACAATGTTGGCTCCATAGGAACCTGCAACGGAAAGGAGCCACACTAAAACAGGATATCAAGGGCAATGCTTAGGGGACCAGCTGGTTTTGCAGGAAGCTAAAACTTTTAATTATCAAGAAGCAGCATCCATTGTAAGTGATTTCATCAGCATTTAAAATACCGTAAAAATCTTTTGACTTTAATATCTTTTTAAGCATTTTATAGATGTAGACTTAGTTACCTGGATTGGAACACAGGTGGATATGGAGTCCTGCTTGAAGCTCTTCTCTACAAGGATTTGATTGTTTCCCTCTAGATCTAAGGAGATCTCGACTCTGCTCTCCCCCTGAGCCCCCTCCAGATGTATACATATGGTTTCAGAATGCTGGGAGCGAATCTCGGAGGGGAAGATGACCGCATAGTGTCTGAGGAGAGTACAGTGGATATTAGAAGCCACAAAGGGAGACATAGAAATAAAACATCTACAGCATTTTCTATGTATAGTATACTTAGATTTCAAATGTTTAATAACCTTCCCAAACCCATGCACATTCTAGTCTAAATGATTCCATCTGGTGGGATGGGACCCAAGAGTCTGGCAGCTATTAGTATAGTCATCATATCAGTAATCACCTGCTTGTATGGGCTGATAGTTTTCCTCAACACCTAAATCAATGGTACTCAACCTGTTTAACCTCCGGACCCACATTAAGTCGCGACCAAAGTCGCACTGCAATGGAACGCACGGCATTGTGGTACCATGCATTCCAATGTGGGCAATTGTACTGTGGGGGTGGGAGGTGCATTTGGGGTGCCATTCAAATGGAAACGCAATGCACCTTCCACACCAGAATATGTGATAGGTGCCATTGCGTTGTACAGTGCGATAATTGAACGGGACTGTGTGATTAACCCACTCCACTAGTGTGAACAGGTTCTCAAAAACACTGACTGACGCACACAACCACAGACACAATCTCACAGACATTCTCACATACACATACACACTCCTAAAAAGAAAATGTTTACATTTTTTTTTAGGATCCATCCAGTCTCCCTACCTTACGGGAACTGGAGTGGATCATCAGCCTGGTGTCCAGTGTGGGCTGCATGCCCTGTAGAGGTGCCGGGAGCCAGAATGTGATGTCCCTCCGGTCCAGGCACCTCTACAGGACATGCAAGGGAGCTGTAGGCAATGCACGTATGGACGTAGCTCTCTCGCAGCCATAGCCCTATCCCACCGAACCTCAAGCTGACACTGGGCACCGGGCAGCATATTTTAAATGGCTACTTGGCGCGAGATCTGACAGTGCTGCTCTAGGGGGGCAGCTGAGGAGCCTCTCACCTAGAAAAGTGGAAGTCACTGAACACGGGGTCGCAACTCACTTTTGGATCACAACCCACCAGTTGAGAACCAAGGATCTAAATGATAATCCACCTTATATTTTATCCTCTTAGGGCCAAGGCAGACATGTGCGTAGTGATAAGGCGTGAAAACACACGTTTTAACCATACGCTGCCGCAATATTGCGCAATCTAGGATGCAGTAGACATGTAAATTTAGTTTGGTTCCAAATGGATATTTGTACGAATTTTATTAAATTCAGACGAATCCGTATTTCTGAATTCCAACACGTCTGAATGCAAACGTATCCGAATGTCCGTTAGACGAAAATTCAAATCCATCCGAATTTTGTTCAAAACGAAACTAAATCCGACATATGATCTTTCTCTGGCCAATCAGATGTTTTTTTTGGTTGTTGGGGGGTTGCATTACAGGCATGGTCATGTGACTTCCTTCCGAAACAAAAACTCGGATGTACAGGCAGCTGCACGCAATTACACGCAGGACCTGTCCCTCCCGGGAGCAGCTCTCTGCATGGGAGTGCACATCTGTACACCATGCATGCCCATGAAGAGACCTGCTCTGAGCCCTTCGGCTAGGTTCCCAGTTCCGCATCCGTGACTGTGCGGCAATCGTGCACGAAACCACTTGGATTGCCACGGAGTCACACACCTCCGCTGATTGCACTGGTGGTGCCATTCTTTTCTAATGGCACCTCAGTCGCACCGGGCAGAACGTGCAGTTTCCCACTGCGGTTCCGCCTGTGCAATCAAACACGATCCTGGCTTAAAAAGCCACATCTTGTGTGTTGCAAATAAAGGTGCCTGTACCTTTTTTCAGTCATTGCCGCACAGATGTAACCCCATTGAAATCAATGGTGCCACGCAGCAACTGCTATGTGCAACTGCACACAATCACGCGGTCCCCGGGACACGCGTCCAGGATCGCCTAGGTCTGCACCGGCCCTCAATCCTACATAAATCATGAGCAATTTTCTAAACAGCAGTATATAAAATGGCAAACAGAGTGCTGAAAGAATGAATCAGTAGGATGATCAAATGGTTAAAATTCCATTATTTGAAGTCGATAGTCAATTCATTTCAGGTTTCACCAAAATCCCCATTCAGATTGACTAAATGCTGTCTAAGGATCGAGTTACACTAGCAAGTCACGCTAAAAGCACGGGTGCTGGTGTGCACTTAGAGAAACAGCGCTGACTCACTGATGATGGTGCATCTATTTTATTAGACATGAGGATGCAGAGGGACATGCCACAGCTGGAGTAGAGGGGGAGAGAGATAAGCAGTCATTTCCGCAGGACTGAGGATTGGGTGAGTATTTCTTTTTTTCACCATCCCCTAGAGAAAAACCAGCAGTTAACCCTGGAGTTCTGCTTTAATCCAAATCCCTCCCTCACTGAAATGCCGACAAATCTCACTCGCTAATGAGGGCGTGACATCTCTCATAGCATAAGTTAAGTGGCCGTCAGCCTTTTTGGACTCATGGGTGATTCCGAGCAGTAGGTGGCGCTGTGCTCATTACTGACATCCGAGCAGGAGGTGGCGCTGTGCTCAATACTTACATCCGAGCAGTAGGTGGCGCTGTGCTCATTACTGACATCCGAGCAGTAGGTGGCGCTGTGCTCATTACTGACATCCGAGCAGTAGGTGGTGCTGTGCTCATTACAGACATCCGAGCAGTAGGTGGCGCTGCCGTACTGTAACGCATGGTAGGTGTGTTGCGCGATAGCGTGCAATAATTGCACAGTGCCTTGCAAAAAAATGCACCACAGCGGTGTGAGCCGGCCCTCAATCACCGCTGCCACCAGTTAATTGCTAGTGTGGGTCATGTGTTTGGATGAAGCACTGAGATCTTGAGGAATGCTAAATTACATTTACTTGCTTAGGAGAACATGTGAATACAGCATTGTGCAGGACACACACACCTAGGACCGCCTGGTATCTTAGCAACGTGCAGCCAGGGAGTTGAATTATTACAGTGGGTTGAAGCAAACAACCAACCACCAGTGGCATCACTGGTGATTGGTTGCTAGGATCAACTGGCGTCCTAGCAAACCAAGCAATGACGTGCTGCCTCTCCAGTCCGCGCCTTTCCCAGCATTCAGCTCTGCATGTTCATTGAGGTGCCTGTTGCCTGCCCCCACCCAAGTAATCAGTTTATGGCCAGCTTTAGTCTCTTGGTCTACACCTCACCTCTTGGATCTTGAAACTACTATTCCATGGCGTATCCAGTGCCCGGCACATGGCATGGCAGACTGCTGCTGTCGTTTTTCAACCCCCACTGCTGCCGGTTAGTTGCTAGGACTGCCTGGCTTCCTAGCAAACAACCACTGAGTTGAATGTTTACAGCGGGTTGACTGACACTGCTGCTTCAACCGGTCTCCTCAGTTCGTTAATTAATTGGTCCCGTTTTCTCCCTTAGAACAGCATTTCTCGGGGGGGTGTGGCTAACCCATGAGTGAGTGAGGATGTGTGTGCTTTGAGCTCCTGCACCTGCTACATCCACATCAACTAGCCAACTAACTCGTAGATCAACTAACTCGTAGCCAACTAGTCAACTAACTCGTAGATCCTGTAGCTGCCTCGGTCGGACTAATCAGCGGTCGTCTTGGAGTCTCTGTACCCGCTCTACTAGCATCAGCCTGCTATCAATTTTATTTAAATTTTTTCCTTTGACTGCCTGCTCCGCTCGCATTGGTCCGCTGACATACCAGCAGAATGAAGAAGAGCAGTAAAAAGAAAAAAACCCGAGAGATAATTCAACCCTCCCAGTTGGCGATTAGAACAAACATCGGAACATATTTCAACAAACAGGGAGCAGATGTTATATTTTGAAAATCTTTAATAAACATTTAATATGAAAAAAAAAAAAATTATTGGTCCCGCCCCATTGGTCCAGCTTTAGTCTCTTGGTCTGCACCCCACCTCTCAGATCTTATACATTTCTGCACGGGCCAACTGTGTTTAAAACAACAAAGACTGATTTATAATCTACCATCCCTCTACAATTTCCGGTCTGTAGCTGGCTTCACAACAACCCAAAAGCACAAAGTTCAGGAGTCCTGCTCTTCTAGGGCTACAATGTAACCTTTGCAATGTAAACCGACCTCTGATCTTCTAATCTCTGGGAAGTGAGGTGCCAGAAGCAGGCCAGGGTTATGGAGGTCATATGGCTTCCCTACACATTACTATTGTGTGGGCAGCCTTGAGGAGGAGGAGGGTGTTCAGCTATTTAGGGTTAACCAGTATACAGGCTTCCTTGGCTGCCTACACAATAGCCCTCTCCTGGCCTTTCAGTGCCCCTCTCCATTTTCCTTGCAACTCAGAATTCCAGCTCCCTCTGCATATCTGATGTAATGAGAATGTATCACATTGATATCCACACAAATGATACTACAATGTGTTACTGTAAAGGAAACCTATGCAGAGAGCAATACAGGGGCTGCCTGTGCAGATCTCCTTCTAAAAATACTACTTTCCTGGCTGTTTTAGGGTTTCAGTACTTTTTGAGTCACTGGCCCAGTTCAAGCATGAAGCAAGAAAAGTCAGAACTTCTGCTCTGTATACTTGTTTTGGGTCTTTGTCTCAGAAAGAGACAATTGGATTGATATGATGGCCAGACAGCCATTTTGAAAAGGAGAGGTCAGCACCGGCAGCTTCCAAAGGGTGGTGTTAACCGGCCCTTAGGGCCCATTCACATCATGTCCAAATCATCTCCAAACCAGACTAGATTGTTTCCAGACCCAAAATGCATCCTAATGTATCCCTATGCTATTTCTGGCCTCTGTTTACACCAGCGCAGTCCATTTCAGACCAGACCAGAAAAATACTGCATGTCTCATTTTGTCTGGTCTGGAATGCACTAAAAAGCATAAAAATGCCTTAAATATGCATTTAAACGCACTGGAACGCACATAAAAGCCCTTTTTAGCTTAAAAAAACCCAGCTCCAGAAAATGGTGTGAACCTAGCCTTAGTTCACACCAGAACTGCAACCGCATGTGTCTGTTGTTAATAAAGGAACTTTTGCATTTTTAAGGATTAAGTCCTGAGTTTAGTGTCACTTTAATCGTTGAGCATTCTAACACAGAGGGAGTGAGTTCAAAGTCTCCGTCTAGCCAATGGGTAAAACAAAATTAAAATAAATGTACGCAGCTATATTCTGATTAAAAACAACTCTTCTCAATTCAAACAAAACAACCCAACACAGTAAAAAAAAAAATATA
>NW_017308775.1:12267-14724 GCF_000935625.1 Nanorana parkeri | reverse complement strand
AAAAAAAAAATATATATATATATTTAAAATGCATATAATTCAGGATAGTTTTAAGGGGTAAACAATGATTTTGATGGTCTAGATGGTAGGGGAGCACCTCATTCACCAAGGTGTATGTACAGTATGTAAAGCACTATGTGGTTGTTGGCAATACATAAATACCTATAATAATAATAAGGAATATTTGACTCATCAATCACCCATACTAAAGCAAAATGAAACTACTCACAGTTTGGCTTCCACTAAGCAGGAGATGTGAAGAAGGACTAGACCCGCACATAGCACCCAGGACACCATGTTGCAGGTCTGGGTAGACTGCTTGCACATTATGTGGCTGCCTCTTTAGTTTTTGTTGTTCCCACATCCCCCCTTCCTACGCTGCAGGACAAGGACTTCACAGCAAGGCCACTGACCTCAAGACAACAAATCTAATTGGTCAGCAGAGGAGTTGAAGGCTTTTTAGGATTTGCAAATATTTACTTTTGATACATCTACCCGCAGCTCTATAGAATTCCGTTCGTGTGACGATTATACATCAATATTATGTTAGTGTTAAGTGCACTGTTTTTGACCCATGGCACATCTGTTTTGATACAGTAATTTCCTGTGGCTGAGCACAGAAAACGTTATATATAAAACCAAACAGGTGTTATAATTGGAAGATTTCCCCTCTATTTCTGTTCTGGTAGCAACTCAAAATCTCTACATTTACACTGACCTTCATTCCCGATGATATTGGTGATAAGGACAATTGGGGCTAGTTTACACCAGAATCTGCAGTGCAATGGGTTTTGCTGCGATTTAACAGCAATTGACGTGGGTTTTGTAGCTTAAAATTAGCTTTCCAGTGTGTTTGTTTGCATGCGTTTTGATGCATTCAGTTGTGATCAGGTGCAGCTAAAATAAGACAAGCCCTATTTCTTCTGACTGCATTGGAACTGACTGCACTGGTATGAACAGAACACCAGAAATCCCATTGGAAAGCATTGTAGCGTGATTTTGATGCAGCTGCCAAATGGAACGGATTGCATCCCAACTGCATCTGGTGTGAACTAGCCCTTACAGAGAGTGAAGTTGCCTAAGGGCCCAGTCACACCATATCCAGTGTGTTCTGGTGTGGTTCTCAATTGGAATGCACTGAATTGCAGAGATCAAGCTGGGCTGTATGCACTGGAGCGGAGGGCATTCCTGTACTGGATATGGTGTGACTGGGCCCTAACTGGGCAGCTGTCTGTGTTGTTTCCCATAGGGTAGATTTTCCTTTACTTGCTGTCTTGAGAAGCAACACAAATGCAGAAAAATCTCTCCAAAGAAGGGGAAGTCCCACTTAGTTGTGATTGGAACCCGTTTTTTGTCTTACTAATGTAAGATTTCCCCTTTATTCCTGACCCAGTGACAAATAAATATTTTAGATTTTCCTCGCTTTCAGTGCCACTGACGAGGGTCACCAGAACAAGTAGAGAGGATTAATCTCTGTAGTGGCAACAGGTTAACAGGTTTTAACCCTTCCCTGATCTATCCAAAACTAAAAATGGCTTTAGATACACTTCCATTTTTCAGAGAGGTCATACAATGCTTGATTTTTTCAGGTGAAGAATCATTTACTGAACCAGATCCAACATCAAGCCTGATCATCCCCAAAACACAGATTTCCATTGAGGTTAGTGAAGCTAAAATCGAATTGTGAAATGTTTTTACTTGATTTTTTCCCAATCTGATGAGTACGTCACCTTAGAAGAATGGGTCGGTCCTGAAAGCTTGTCCTGAAAATTTTAAGTACTAACCACTAGGGATGAGCCGAACCCCCCCATGGAAAAAGTTCTAATTCGAACTTCGAACACAATGCAAGTCTATGGGGGCAGAACTCAGAAAATTAAATGTCCCCATTGTGAAGCCTTATATGCAATTAATTGGCCATAAAAAGTGTATGGGGATCCGGGTACTGCCCTGGGGGACATGTATCAATGAAAAAAATCCGAACGTTAGAACTTGCTATGTTCGAGTCGAACATAGGTTCGACTCGAACGTGCAGCCCATCTCTACTAACCACTTGCTGACCGGGTACCAAATGCTCCGATGCCTAGCCCGATACCAGAACTTCCGGTATCCGGAAGCTGGGCAGTGAGTCATTACACGCTGCCCGGCTTACTGATTGGCCGGAAAGGCGGCTCCATGCTCCGTCTTCAGTGACGAGGGAGCATGGTGCCGGCTCCCAGCCAATCAGGAAGCCGGTTCACCGCCTACATTCCTAATTGGTCGGGTAGCTGGTCAATCAGGAAGCCGGTTGGCGAGTCATTACCTGCCCACCACCTGGTGACGAGGGAGCATGGAGCTGGCTTTCCGGCCAATCAGGAAGCCGGTCACCATGTATTGACTCGCTGCTCAGCTTCCTGATTGGTCGAGAAGCAGGTTCCTCAATGTGCCCCCCCCCCCCCCCCCCCCCCCCCCCACCCCCGC
>NW_017308775.1:0-12101 GCF_000935625.1 Nanorana parkeri | reverse complement strand
CCCCCCCATGGAGAATGTCAGACCTCCAGGCTGCATACAATGTCGCCGAGATCACTTGTACAAAACAAGCGGCAGCTTCCCCAATATACATTTAGCTCTGCTTTCAAAAAGCAGGGCTAAATATAGAAAACAACTACCCGTCCGGGCATCGGGAGTTCCAAACCCCTGCTGCCCCTCTACTCACTGCTGCCCTGAGGCCGGGTCTTGGTTGGTCTCGTGGGAAATCCGGCCCTGGGTGAGTCATTACCCGCCCCCCGGCTTCCTGATTGGCTAGGAAGCCAGCTCCATGCTTCCTCGTCACCTGGTGACGGCTTCCCTGCTAATCGTGAAGTCGGGTAGCGAGTCTTTACATGGCACCCGGCTTCCCGGCTAATCAGGAAGCCAGGTGGCGAGTCATTAGACACAGCCTGGCTTCCTTAATGGGACTTTCGGTAACAATATTCGGTATCGGCGAGTACCATAAAAAAATATCGGTACTCGATACCGATGTTGTGGAAATTTTACTAGGATGTGTTTTTAGTATGTTGTAATATTGTCATTGGAGCGTGACCCGGATTAAATCAGCACTGAGTGTAAACCATTGGAGTAGATATCTTATGCGTGGCGGAGCAGTGTTTTCTTAGCGAGTGTATGGACGCCAGCTAGGGCCCCTGCGCGATGCACGGATTTATTGGCTTGGCGTGGATACACTTGCTTTGAGGACATAGCATTATTTAATGCCTTTTTGAAAGGAACGTGCGTTTGTATTTCTGATGCGTCTGATCAGCACGCTGGAAGTAGTATGGCATTGTCCCTGCTGATAAGCTTCCATTCATAGGAATCATAGTAATGTTATTGGGCATTGCTCACTGAGCAGTGCTGGATAAAGTTCGCTCCAGTGGTAATGGGAGATTGTGTTTGTGGTTCTGGAAAGATGGCGGCTGTGCATACATGTGGCAAGGATGAGTCATGTTCTGCTTATCTGTTATCACTTCCTGTTTGACATCACTTCCTGTTGACATCACTTCCTGTTTTAACATATATAAAATAAACAGATACTGTGCTGGGCGGTCGCTTGGAACAGAATCTCCACGATGAAAGCATCAACTTATCTTGACTCTACATGACTCTACAGAGCTACCTCCGGTCCTTGCACAAAAGAGCGTAATACACGTGCTTTTAAGCGTGCTTTTAAGCAGGAAAAATAAAAATGTTTTGTTATATTCACTTGATCCCTGGATCCACCGACAAGCGCAGCTCCAGTCTCCCATGCTGTCAGAAGCTGCATACAGCACAAGCCGGTTACTATTTAAACCAGAGCACGCTGTATGCAGCTTCTGACAGGCAAAATGTGCAGCCGGCTTTCCCACTACACTAATAGCGTATCTTCTCAAAGTCTGCATACAGCGCGCGGTTTTAAATAGTAACTGGCACGCACTGTATGCAGCTTCTGACAGTGGGGGACCTGAAACCTAAGTATAGCCATTGTCTTTTGCTAGAACTATTGCTTAAACTTCACTCCCACTCACGTCAAAATTTTACAGATATCATTATGTGACAGCAGGTGTTGCTGTGATGGCTTTTTTAAAATTCATATCCTTTCAATATCTATACCTATCACAACCTCATGTCCTCTTTACCTGCCTCCACCACCCAGTCCCCATACCTCTATTCAGCCCCACCCTCCCTATTTCCCTATTTGACTCCTCCTATCCCACTGTCAAAGTATGTTAGGGCAATAACCAGGGCTTGAAAAATCCACTCGTCCACTCGTCTGTGACGAGAGGATGGTGGAGCCCGACGAGCAGCTTCCCGGCCGGCCTTTGTAATTACACGGCCGCCCGGGAGCTTTACAGTCAAACGATTGAGCGTCTCTATAGACGCTCGATTGCTTGTATCAGCAGCTATCACTGCCGTTGCCGAGATCCGCTGTGCCCGATGCGGCCGGGACCGGCACGGCTCTGTGACAGGAGATCAAAGGGAGTTTAGTATACGAACTCCCTTTGATCTCCTCTCAGTCCCCGAATGCAGGAAGTGATGTATATTACATCACTTCCTGCATTCAGTGTCACTCTCCAGCTACAGAAGCTGATGAAACCTGTCACGTAAATTGGCTATCCCATAGGGGGCTTCTTAGCCTCCCCATGTAATAGCAATAAAGTTGTGTGTAAAATAAAAAAGTAATACAAAAATTAAAGAATCATTTAGAAAAATAACGAAGCATAAAAAGAATGTAAAAAGAAATTTTTTTAAGTCCCCGCCCCCCACATACACACACAGAAATGCGTGCGCCTACGTGCGAAGACAATTGTGCCTATTGTGCTGCACATGTTACATATCGCCGCAAACGTTGGAGTGAGAGCAATAATTTTAGAGCCATTAAGGCCGGGTTTACACCTGGGCGTTTTACAGCGCTGATCGACGCGCTGTAAAACGCCCAGCAAGTGAAATCCCATTACTTCCTTACGCCCAAAGAAGTACAGGAGCTTTGGGTCGTATTTCCGCACGTATCCACTAGGATACAGCCGGATAGCCTTTGTCCTTTGTCCAAACTTCAAGAAAAAGATTTTTACATTAAGTTAATTTAACAAAAATATATATATTTTAATGGGTTTTTTTTCAGTGTAAAGATGGAGTTCCGGTGTCCTGGTATTGGTTTAGCTCTTCTGTGTGGTATGTTGGTGACAAAGCTTGATCTGTTGAGGAAATTACTCCATCTCACTGACAGGATATTGTATTTATCTGTGGAGAAAAAAAGTGTATTAACATTAGTTTATGGATTCAGAAAATTATAATATAGCTACAATTCCCACTATGGTGAGCCCTCATTATTATGCAGCTTCTGACAGTGGGGGACCTGAAACCTAAGTATAGCCATTGTCTTTTGCTAGAACTATTGCTTAAACTTCACTCCCACTCACGTCAAAATTTTACAGATATCATTATGTGACAGCAGGTGTTGCTGTGATGGCTTTTTTAAAATTCATATCCTTTCAATATCTATACCTATCACAACCTCATGTCCTCTTTACCTGCCTCCACCACCCAGTCCCCATACCTCTATTCAGCCCCACCCTCCCTATTTCCCTATTTGACTCCTCCTATCCCACTGTCAAAGTATGTTAGGGCAATAACCAGGGCTTGAAAAATCCACTCGTCCACTCGTCTGTGACGAGAGGATGGTGGAGCCCGACGAGCAGCTTCCCGGCCGGCCTTTGTAATTACACGGCCGCCCGGGAGCTTTACAGTCAAACGATTGAGCGTCTCTATAGACGCTCGATTGCTTGTATCAGCAGCTATCACTGCCGTTGCCGAGATCCGCTGTGCCCGATGCGGCCGGGACCGGCACGGCTCTGTGACAGGAGATCAAAGGGAGTTTAGTATACGAACTCCCTTTGATCTCCTCTCAGTCCCCGAATGCAGGAAGTGATGTATATTACATCACTTCCTGCATTCAGTGTCACTCTCCAGCTACAGAAGCTGATGAAACCTGTCACGTAAATTGGCTATCCCATAGGGGGCTTCTTAGCCTCCCCATGTAATAGCAATAAAGTTGTGTGTAAAATAAAAAAGTAATACAAAAATTAAAGAATCATTTAGAAAAATAACGAAGCATAAAAAGAATGTAAAAAGAAATTTTTTTAAGTCCCCGCCCCCCACATACACACACAGAAATGCGTGCGCCTACGTGCGAAGACAATTGTGCCTATTGTGCTGCACATGTTACATATCGCCGCAAACGTTGGAGTGAGAGCAATAATTTTAGAGCCATTAAGGCCGGGTTTACACCTGGGCGTTTTACAGCGCTGATCGACGCGCTGTAAAACGCCCAGCAAGTGAAATCCCATTACTTCCTTACGCCCAAAGAAGTACAGGAGCTTTGGGTCGTATTTCCGCACGTATCCACTAGGATACAGCCGGATAGCCTTTGTCCTTTGTCCAAACTTCAAGAAAAAGATTTTTACATTAAGTTAATTTAACAAAAATATATATATTTTAATGGGTTTTTTTTCAGTGTAAAGATGGAGTTCCGGTGTCCTGGTATTGGTTTAGCTCTTCTGTGTGGTATGTTGGTGACAAAGCTTGATCTGTTGAGGAAATTACTCCATCTCACTGACAGGATATTGTATTTATCTGTGGAGAAAAAAAGTGTATTAACATTAGTTTATGGATTCAGAAAATTATAATATAGCTACAATTCCCACTATGGTGAGCCCTCATTATATAAAAGTAAGTGAAGTGATATAAAGGGGAGAAATAAATCTAAAAATGAGTGTGTGCTATTGCATGTCTCTATACATGTAAAATGTCATCATTATCTTGCAGTTCCTCATAACTGCGAGAAGGGGGTAGAATGGAGAATATATAATATCAACCCAGCTTACTCCCTGACATGTATATCTTGTTCATGTACTTACCATAACCAGGACACCAAAGCACTTGTCAACAGATCGATGGAGCTGATGTCATGGAGCAGCCTGTCTGATGTTATATCTGGAGTGGTGGCATGCTTTTTAGGCCACCATTTCCTTCCACCTATTGCATACATAGGTGAATCTGGTAAGGGAAGATGGGCCGTCTAATGCTACCTGTGACAGGCACGTTACCGATAGATTTGGTGGTCCCTGTATAGAGAAAATATATAATAATCAGGTTAAAAAAATGAAGTATAGGAATATGTTAAATTCATTCACAGAATGCTAATATGGCTCAGTGCAGTTCCCATGACTTGTGCCATCATCAGGCAATATAAGTACGGCTAATAGAAAGGACAGATATAAATCTATCAGAGTTAGTCTCTGGCCTGGACCAAGCATGTAGCAAGTTAAGTCTGAGCAAATTACAACATATTAGATTCAGTTCACAAAGCTAACATGCAAAGTGAAAGGATGCCTGTTTTGAAAAACTCTGATTAACTCTGCTCAGAATCATATCATATAAATGTACTTACCATTTCCATCGTAAACGGCAGGCAGGCGTTCTCACTGAGTATTTCTTCCCAATCGATATCACTAAAAAATGGATGGTTGGGAAGCTTTGTGACTGATGTGTTACGGGTTGTTGGATCTTTGGCTAGAAAATGTTTAAAAAAAGTAACATAGGACTATTAGGAGGGTGAAAAAATAGAAAATACATTTTTTCCTAGCAAGGCTACAGGTTTGTATTTACTTACATCCAGTATGAAGTCCCGTAAAATGTAGTTTCTTTTGGAGGCCGTGGCTTATCCATGCATATGGAATGCCGCACACTTTCGACGTCTGATTATGATAAATTGGGTCTGTGCCCAGAGCCAGGGGCGTAACTAGAAATCACAGGGCCCCATAGCAAAATTTTGTATGGGGCCCCAGAATGGCTAGTTATGCCACTTGCAGAGCCCCCCATAGAGTCTCTATGGTGGGCTCTGCAAGGTCTCAGTTGGGCTGCACGCCTCTTACCTGTCAGCGTTGTCCACCTCCATGGTTGCCGCCGCCAGGCCCCTGCTTCCTCTTCCGTCCCCGGGCCCCGCCTCCTTCTATAGACGGGCCCCGCCTCCTCTTACATCACTGGCCCCACCTGCTATTAGATCGCTGGCCAGTGATGTGAGAGGAGGCGGGGTTGTTGTTAGGCGGGCCCCGCCTCCTTCTTTAGCTGCAAACTCCGGTGTAACCGGCTTATTCTTCTGCATCTGCTGGCTGTCACTGACACAGCTCCGCAGCGGCTGTGAGGGGGAACGTTCTCCTTCACAGCTGCTGCTGAGCTATGTCCGTGACAGCCAGCACCCGAGACGCCATAGCGACCCAGGTGGCCCACGCGGCATCAGCGGGATGCCTGGCCGGGCCCCCCTGTGCACGGGCCCCATAGCGGCCGCCTGGGTCGCTATGGCGATTGTTACGACACTGCCCAGAGCCATTACACAGACCATAATCCCGAAGAAGAAATAGTCTGCCAGCCAGTTGTATGGTCTAGATTGAATAACCTGTAGACATGAGAAAAGAAGAAGGGTTAGCACTTTCTTCACCTTACCCAGAGACAAAGATGAAACAGTAATCAGTTCACCAATAAAGCCCATTAGGTGTTAGATGCTCAGTCTGCTCTAATCTGATATTTTATCTGTGACTGGCTGCTGCCCTAATACATTGCTATAGACTCTAGAGGCGCATCTCCCTAGCAGAGATTAAACTGATCATGTCAGGACAGAGATATAGGAGCTGCCATTAATGACATGTCACTGACTTAGAACTTGCTTGCAGCCAGTAAATTCTAAACTCCTGACTTGCATAGCTGGTTTAGTTCAGTGGAAGGGTGATAGCTCAAATAGGTGCACAGAAAAATAAAATCAGCATTGGGTGTTCCCAGCTTTCCACCCTAACAGGCTTTCTTGCCTAACTTGGCAAAGAGGCGGTAAGAAACTTTTACTGTAGAAGAAGTTTGTCTCTTCTGCAATGCAAAACCTGCCTTTTTTCAACACCCTGAGATTTATATCTTGTTCATGTACTCACCATAACCAGGACGCCAAAGCACTTGTCAACAGATTGATGGAGCTGATGTCATGGAACAGCCTGTCTGATGTTGTGTTTAGAGTGGCAGCATGCTTTTTATGCCACCAGTGGCAGCATGCTTTTTATTCCACCGGAGGCAGCATGCTTTATATGTCACCATTGGTGGAATGCTTTTTATGCCACCATTGGCGGCATGCTTTTTATGCCACCATTTCACTCCACCTAGGGCAAACATAGTTGAATCTTGGAAAGAATGATGGCAGGTCTGAAGCTATCGGTGATGGGCACGTTACCGATAGATCTGCTGGTGGTCCCTGTATAAAGAAAAGATATAATAATCAGGTTAAATAAATAAAGTAAATGAATATGTTAAGTACATTAATTCATAAAATGCTAATATGGCTCAGTGCAGTTCCTATGACTTGTGCCATCATCAGGCAATATAAGTACGGCCAATAGAAAGGACAGATATAAATCTATCAGAGTTCGTCTCTGGCCTGGACCAAGCATGTAGCAAGTTAAGTCTGAGCAAATTACAACATATTAGATTCAGTTCACAAAGCTAACATGCAAAGTGAAAGGATGTCTGTTTTGAAAAAGTCTGATTAACTCTGCTCAGAATCATATAAATGTACTTACCATTTCCATCGTAAACGGCGGGCAGGCATTCCCACTGAGCATTTCTTCCCAATCTATATAAATAAAAAATGGATGGTTGGGAAGCTTTCTGACCGATGTGATACGGGTTGTTGGATCTTTGGCTAGAAGCTGTTAATAAAAGTAACATAGGACTATTAGGAGGGTGCAAAAATAAACATTTTCCTAGCAAAGCTACAGGTTTGTATTTACTTACACCCTGTATGAAGTCCCGGACAACGCGGTCAGTTTCTTTTGGAAGCCGTGGCTTGTCATTGCATATGGAATGCCGAGCTTCTTCTGCCGTCCGTTTACGATTAAATGGGTATGTGCCCAGTGCCATTACACAGACCATAATCCCGAAGGAGAAATAGTCTGCCAGCCAGTTGTATGGTCTAGATTGAATAACCTGTAGACATGAGAAAAGAAGAAGGGTTAGCACTTTCTTCACCTTACCCAGAGACAAAGATGAAACAGTAATCAGTTCACCAATAAAGCCCATTAGGTGTTAGATGCTCAGTCTGCTCTAATCTGATATTTTATCTGTGACTGGCTGCTGCCCTAATACATTGCTATAGACTCTAGAGACGCATCTCCATAGCAGAGATTAAAGTGATCATGTCAGGGCAGACATATAGGAGCTGCCATTAATGACATGTCACTAACTTAGAACTTGCTTGCAGCCAGTAAATTCTGAACTCCTGACTTACATAGCTGGTTTAGTTCAGTGGAAGGGTAAGGGTGATAGCCCAAATGGGTGCCCAGAAAAATTTAATCAGCATTGGGTGTTCCCAGCATGCCACCCTAACAGGCTTCCTTGCCTGACATTGGAAAGAGGTGATAAGAAACTTTGATTGTAGAAGAAGTATGTCTCTTCTGCAATGCAAAACCTGCCTGCTTGCAAACTTTTATTTCTGATGTCAGGTTCCAGGTGTGGGATTAGAAACCTCTCAGCAGACAAATATATATTAATGCGAATACGGGAAAAGCCAACCAATAGACGGATTCTTACCTCTGGAGCACAGTAAATTAAAGTACCAGCATGTTTCTGAGACGTCTTCCCTTTAGACATGTTTGTTAATGCCAGACCAAAGTCGCTGATCTTGATGTGGCCTCGACTGTCCAGCAGAATATTTGCTGGTTTTAGGTCTCTGTAAAGAGAGAAAGACTGTGAGCTGCGTTGTGTGTATTTACAACCTACAAATAGTTTAGTCCTCGTCTAAGATACATTACCTGTGCACAACGCCATTACGATGCATAAAGCGAAGGCCACAGAGGATCTCGGCAGAGATGAACCTGATAAAGAAATAAAAGATGGGCATACACTGATCTAAGATAAAGATTAAAACATGACTCAGGTTTAGTCATTGTAAATGGATTTTATATTTATTATCCATCTGGGATAATACTTCTCACCCTCCCCATTACCAAAGTACCCCATTATTAATCTTACCTGACGGTGGCTGTATTCATTGGTGTTCTGGCATTAATAAACTGCTTCAGGTCTCCACCTCCAGCGTACTCCATGACAAAGCAGACATTTTTCTGTGCAGAAGACACAAAGATACAAATTAGAATCCAGACATTCCCTCTGAGTCCATAACCCATCACTTTTCCCATTCAAAGAAAAGTAACATATTCCCTTTATAGTTCACTTCCTCTGCTACTAATACCTTCCCTGCACTCCCCCAACCGCCCCATTCACCACTGCAGTCCCAAATAGAAGATTTTGTGTAAGCTCCATGACAGGTTGTGCCAGAGCTTACACAGACGTAAGAAACTTCCTCCACACCCACATGTGTTCTCCATACTAGCTACTTTCACAGCCAGCAGGCCAGCAGGAGATCATCCCTTTCAGGATGTGAAGCCAACGACACCTGGAGGAGAGAGAGTTAGAGAATTATTTATGAGAATTCAGTATGAAACCCCCAACATCACTGATGTGTTATTTATTAGGGGTGCTCAGCAATGGTTTGAATCACACAGGGACTCTGATGGGGAAACGTCAGTAAAATGGGGAAGGGTTATTATTACTGTCTATGGTTGTGTGATGACCTCTCCCTTCATTGTTTATCCTACCGGTATAGGTGGTCAGACAAAATCGCCCCATTTGGGTCATAGACAGCAATAAAAATTAGACAGAAGTATTTACTTTTTACATGTCTGTCCAAAACTAAAGAGAAAACTGGATTTGGGCTTTTAATAATGATCTGTTTTTCAACCAAATTCCTTTAAAATGAGTTTCCCCACCTCCCTTCTATCGGGGTTCCCTCTCTGTTCTATATAAATACAACAAGATTATTTTCTAGCTGATCACTTACTGTCCCAAAAGCCCCCCTTCCAAGTATGCGGTGGAAGGAGAGGTTCTCCAGCGTCATAGGAATGGGTGAACTCCCACTAGCCGAAGAACCACATGGCGGGGGTGTCATGGAGCGCATGCTGCTGCCACTGCTGGATTCTTTGTCTCCCACAGTGTACCCGCTACTGCTGGAGTCAAACCAGCTTGCTGCGGATGGTACTGTGGACATAGAGCTAAAGGACTCATGACTGCCTGCTACTGTCAGCACATTACTCGGAGTGCCGCTGGCCTTATGGCTTGCTGGTTTTGGAGCAGGGAATTGAGCGCCTCTGCCGATATCTGGAGAAAAACAAGAGAAATCAGATTAGTTCCATATACATGGTAATTGAATATTGACTGTGTGGTTTACCAGTGAAATTGGGAGGATATATGATACACCTCATATGCCAATGTATCTCCCGTTATCTTACCTGCGGGACCTGAATCCATCATACTGCAGTTGCTTCTTGTCAGACGACGACATGAGATAATCATTTGTAGTCCTGTAAGAAGCCTTCTAAAGTGACCAGGGAGAGCTCGAACTCTGGCCACTAGTCTCGGTCTAGGTGGGGGAGGACTAATAGAATTAGCATGCTCCCACACTTGAGGCCGAAACTCTGGAGGATGTACTGGGATCTGCATAGGTTCCTCCGAGGTGGTAGATGGAGGAACAACTCTGCGAGATCTGCGGAACATCCTAAAATCTGAAACGCAAGAAACGCAACGAAAGAACTCCCAAAACGCCTTCACTCAAAAGTGAAAACAAAGGGAATATGCCTGGAGTCACTGAGTGCACTCCTATATATGCCTGGCCTCCACTATGACATCATTTTTTGTACTTTCCTCGCACGTGATTGGCTGAGCTGTTATGGTTGAGCCATCTTGGTTTTTTTTATATTTCCTCGCACGTGATTGGCTGAGGTAACTGGCTCAGCTGGGGCATCATAAGCATTGCAATGTATTGGGTTTTTTTAATGAATCTTGCAGAGGCTGGCACAGCTAACTCCCCAGGATAGGGATCAGACAGGAAAGTGACAGCTAACCTGTAGGAAATGTGACAGTTATTCTGAGCCAGTCTCATGACACCTGAAAATTACACTGACATGGCGAACATAAAGATCCTTATTTTTCTATGAAAGCTTTGAGCCTCCGGTGTCCTCAGAAGCTGGAGGTCCAGATTTTTGTTTTGTCACATACATAAATATTAAAGAAAAATTAACTGAAAGAGTAATATTTCCTGTAATGTGCAATCTCACGAAGGTGATAATAATGAGACACTCCACAGAGAATGGATCAGGTTTTTTTTTTACATAATTATAATGGAAACTTCCTACTTCAATTATTTCTGATTTCAGTGCAATCATCCTGTATTTTCCTCATACTAAATGACCACCACTACTATTTTCTGACGCTACTATTATTCTCCCAGGAGTCTTAAACACAGTGAAGAGAATTTATCAAAACTGGCAGAGAAGATCTGGAGCAGCTGTGCATGGCAACCAATCAGCTTCTCGCTTACATTTTCAAATCCTAACTGAACAAACTGAAGAGAGAAGCCGATTGGTTGCAATGCACAGCTGCTCCAGATTGTGTCCACTCCTGTTTTGATCATTTCCCGGATGGTTCTTGACATGTGTCTGAAACTGTGCACTGTGTGCGGACTGTGCATGAAAGTTTTTGCTGTATAAGCTGAAAACTAAATCTGTCCAACGCAACAACAGTGCATGTAGTAAAATACTGTTAGAGCTGCACACAGCAGAGGATACATTGATGCTCCTGTATCAATCACCCTCTTTGGAATCCTAAAGCTGGCCATACACCTTATAATCATCGCACAACTTTCGTTGTGCGATGGTTGTAAGGTAATTCAAATCTCGTACAATCTGCCCATCTTGGACAGGCAGATCGTACTTGCAATCATCGCAAGCCCGCCCCGATGAGGGGAGGGCTTCCGATGATTCCACTGCTGAGCGGGCAGTGTGCTCTTGCGCACACTGGCCCGTTCAGCATTTGTTTTCCGAGCACGGAAAACAAAGACGTGCGACCGTACAGTAGAAACGGTAACACGCCTTCCATACACCTGCCGATTATCGTACGATCGCGGGATCACCAGCGATTATTGTAGATGATCGGCAGGTGTATGGGCACTTTAAGGCTGGGCTCACACCTAGGCGACAGCGTATTTGCGCGTTTCTACACTCATTTGTGATGCACGTATTTGCGTCATTTTTGCTTGTTTTTATGTGCGTTTTTTGTGCAAAAGTCAAGTCCCGCGTTTTTGTGAGCAGACTCCAGCTCATTGATGTTAATCGGCAGACATGCATCATAGGTGCAATTTCAAGCATTTCCCATTGAGTCTATGGGGCCAAAACGAGCTGTAATATGCCAAAAAAAAAGCTTGTGTACTTTTTCCAGGGGCAGGCATTTTGCTTATTGCGACAAAATGCTCAGATGTGAACAGGGTCATATAAATGAATTGGATTTTATGGGGGCAGAAAAAGCACTACAAAACTCTCAGTGTGAAGCAGGCCTAAATGAGGAGTGCTAGGCAATAAGCCATTAGGATACAGCCAGATAGCCCTCCTAAACACGCGTTTGATGTGTGTTTCGTGGACTGCAAATCGGGGTAAAAATGCGCGGCCCGAAACGCGTGTCATACGCGCATATTT
>NW_017308774.1:108058-141977 GCF_000935625.1 Nanorana parkeri | reverse complement strand
GCATCGGTGCCCGGCCGTTGCGGTATGCAGGATTGTGGGTGACGTTGGACTACATGTCACAACCGCGGGCTGCCGATGCCAGCCGCAATTAAATCAGCTCATCTGTGCCCAGCGGTTGCGACATGCAATGAAAATTTTTAGTGCCCCCCCAGATTTGACTGTTGTATCTTATGTGCCCCCCCCCTACATATTGTTCCTAGAGTCGCCACTGCTGGGATCCCTCTGACTCGAACATTATTCCTACGCCCTCGGTTTTCTTGATCTTCTATTCGGTACGCCATGGTGCGCATATTAGCTTGGAGGGCATTGTTACTTTCCTGTATCTCCTTAACAGCCAGTGCTTGTTGATCAATACGAGTTTCAATGTCCTCAACTCTTGTTAGCACGTGTGAGATATCCCATTATCCCCCCTAACTATTGAGAGCTAATTTTTAATTGAATTTTCCAGGTGAGAAAACATAGCTTCTAATGTCTTTTTAGTGGGAATGTCTTTCAGTATACCCAGAGAAGCTTGGCTTCCTCCTACCTCCCCCTCTCCAGATATCTCTGAGCAGGATGATACCTCCAAGGATACAGTTTTATCAGCCTCACCTGAGGTGCTAGAGAGAAGGGTCTCTCTCTCCGCGTCCATGGCATCACCCCTCTTTGCTCTTCCTCCGTGTGACCCCCCAGGCGAGTCTCCATCAGCGGTGAGAAATAATTTCATGGAGCCTGGTCCTGATCCTTTTGAAGACCGTGTACCTTCTTGGGCTCTCTTTCTCCTCATAGCCTTACTGCTTCCCAGGTACTTAAGCACCTCTCAGCGGGTAGAACTCTGTTATCTCCTTTATCTCTCTTATTGCACCGTTGGTTTGATTCTGTCAGATTTGTTGCTTGGCTTTGTTTCTGCTGATGACATGTCCCAGTGTCTCATGCAGTATTTCAGTATTTCATGCAGGCAGGAGCAAACGCCTATGCTGTGATCTGCGGGTCCCGGTCCCTGAGCTAGCGGCAGTGTGTCGGCCCCTTTCTGACTCACACCCGCTCGCCTGGAAGGAGCTCAGCGCCCAGGGCCCGCTACACGTGTACGTCCGCCCTCATGACGTGGCCACGCCCCCTCATCGCCGCTCGACTCCCCGTACATCCGTTCTCGACTCCCCGTCATATCCCCCTCCTTTACAGATGGATGTATACATGTATCAATACAGGACAGGGATCATTTATAAACGTGTGTGTGGACATTATACATACAGAGAATATCCCCCTCCTTTATTCTCTGTATGTATAATGTCCGCACACACATGTGATAAATGATGCCTGTCCTATATTGATATATGTATACATCTGTAATCACTGCGTGATATACCGAAAAGATGATCAGATGGGGGCACTACAAATGTATACATGTGTAGTGCTGTACTGTTTGAGTCTCATCTCCCCCCTGCAAGATAAGATATATATATATATATATAACCGTATTTTTCGGTCCATAAGACGCACTTATTCCCCCCCCAAAATATGGGGGAAAGTGTGTGTGCGTCTTATGGAGCGAATCCCTATCGCCCGACGCCCGAGACATGCAGTTTCGGGCGCCGGGCGTAGTTTTTTGTACATTTAGCCCTGCTAAAGCAGAGCTAAATGTACAGTATGAGCCACTGCTCGTTTAATACGAGTGATCTAAATCAGATCACTCGTATTAAAACCGAGCAGCAGCAGCGGTGATCGAGATCACCATAGAGCCCCCAGAGCAGACGAAGAACGGACGTTCTTCTTCTGCTCTGTGTGATCACTGAGACCATGGCGCTGTAATCACAGCGCCACCTGTCTCAGCGGTCACTAACTGCAGTTTCTGTCACAGCTTCTGTACAGAAGTTGTGACAGAAGCTCCGGTCTGTTCAGTGCCCCATAAGGCGTACAGGACCTCCCTGTGTCCTATGGTCCGGTGCACCTTATGGAGCGCAAAATACAGTATATACACACACACACAACACTATTGGGATACACCTCCAAATCATTGGATTCAGGTGTTCCAATCCCCTCTATGGCCACAAGCATGCAGGGACTGTATTGTTGGGTGGCCCAGACAGAACACCAAACTTTGGATGAGATGGCCACAGCAGTAGAGCAATACAACTGTGCCGAGGGTTTGTCGGGGGACCCTGCACCAATAAGAGAGGTGCACCCTCGGACCAAGATGTCCGCAGAAATATGCACTGTGTCAGCTCGGGTGCGGACTATTCATAATAAAAGGCATCCACAGGGTTCTTGCCATTTGAGTCAGTTAATAGACATGTGCACTGCCAAAAAATGTGCTTAGTTTCGTTTCGTTTTAAATTCGGATTTGTGTTATTTAGTTTTTCGGGATTCGGTTGTGAAAGCCAATTTGGATTCGGAATCTGAATGTCCTTTTCCGAAATTCGGTAGCGGTAGTTCGTTCGAACGTTCGTTTCGTTTTCGTTTCTTATTCGTTTCGTTCATTCGTTTGCAGCAAAATGACTTTTGAGGGGGAAAAATGTTTTTCTTCAACGAATGAAACGAATAAGAAACGAAAACGAAACGAACGTCCGAACAAACTACCGCTACCGAATTTCGGAAACGGAAATTCGGATTCGTTATATCTGTATTTCGGAATTCGGATACATCCGAATTTCGTTTCAGAACGCAACGAATCGCACATGTCTATCAGTTAATGGAAGACACCCTCGTGGATTATTGGACATGGTTAAGGGGACCTGGGAGCAAGAAACCACGCCTTATCGGAGTGTGGTAGAGCATGTTGCATAAATGCAGGACCGAATGACAAATTTAATGCCCATAGTCAGGGAGAATTTGCAGGCTGCACAGTCGACTAAAAATTGCTTGTACATCCGGTCTGCCAAGGTTCGAGAGTTTCAACCTGGTGATCGGGTTCTGGTGTTAGTACCAACTGTGGAAAGCAAACTCCTGCCAAAATGGCAGGGTCTTGTTGAGAAAGTGGGGAAGGTTAACTATAAGGTCTTCCAACCCTCCAAGAGAAAACCCTATTAAATCTATCATGTTAACTTAATTAAACTCTGGAAGGAAAGAGAGGCTTTGATGGTAAGGCAGGAAGAACAGGGAGATCCTGACGCCCAGATTAGAAAAGTAGGCATAGCAGAGACCCTCTCACCTGCACAAAAACAGGACACCTGGGAGTTCTTGCAGAGGAATAGAGAAATGTTTTCAAATTTGCCAGGTTTGACCAAGGTAATTAAGCATGAGATTCTCACAGACCCTGTTGTTTGAGTGAACCTTAAGCCACACCGTATTCCTGAAGCCCTCAAGAGGTGGTCTCGGTGGAATTAAAAGGTATTCTAGACCTTGGGATTATTGAGGAATCCATCAGTAGTTGGTTAAGCCCTATGGTCCTGGTGCCCAAGCCCAATGGGACCTGGAGGTTTAATAATGACTTCCAGAAATTAAATGAAGTCTCCAAACCAGACGCTTACCCCATGCCCCGGGTGGATGAGTTAATTGAAAGGTTAGGTCCTGCCCGATACATTTCCACCTTAGACTTAACCAAGGGTACTGGCAGATTCCACTTTCAGATGAAGCCAAAGAAAAAACAGCGTTTGCCACCCCCGAGGGATTATGGCAGTATGTCAGAATGCCATTTGGGTTACATGGGGCCCCAGCTACTTTTCTAAAGTCCACGGATCAAATCCTAAGACCCCATAATGTGTACTCAGGAGCTTGCCTTTATGACATTGTCATCTTTATCCGAGAATGGGAGAGTCATTTACAAAAGGTCCAGTTAGTCCTGGATGCCCTACGAAAGGCAGGAATCACAGTGAACCCTTAAGGTGGCCCTACACCTTACAACCATTGCACGACTTTCGTTGTGCGATGGTTGTAAGGTGATTAAAATTCATACGACCTGCCCATCATGGACAGGCAGATTGTACTTGTGATCATCGCAAGTCCTCCCCGCTGAGGGGAGGGTTTGAAGATGATTGCAATGGTGAGCGGGCAGTGTGCACTTGCGCACCTCGGGTCATGCGGCTTTCATCTTGCGATCACGCTACCAACCTGCCGAAAATCGTACGCCCGTACAGTAAATGCGGTCGCACGCTGCCCATCAACCTTACGATTATCATACGATTGCGGGCACCTTTAGAAAAGCAAGCTTGGGTTACAGGAGGGCTGCTATTTGGGTTATGTGGTAGGTCGAGGACTGATTAAACCCCAGTTGAACAAGGTTTTGAGCCGGAAGCTTGCTCCGGCCGAAAACAATTTATTCCATAGTGGAAAGGGAATGTCTAGCATTAAATGGGCTCTGGAGACACTCCGATATTACCGGTTGGGCCGACACTTTAAGCTGATGTCAGACCATACCCTTACGTGGATGGCACAGAATATGGATAGGAATTCCAGGATAACCAGATGGTTTCTCACCCTTTAAAGATTTTAACTTTACAGTGTTGCATAGACCGGGGAAAGTGCATCAAAATGCGGACACCCTTTCCAGGGTCTATTGTCATTTTGTCCAGGTCCCTGGCCAAGGACAGAGTGTGTGTGGAGGGGATATGAGGAGAGTCTACCTTGCTGAGGGCTAAAAAGGGGTTAATTTGGGAGGGCAGATACTTCCTCTACAGCCCTTGCTGTTAAAAGGTAACGCATGTGAGAGACAGGGAGAGGAGTGTGGAGCTTAGAGACGGACAGTAAGTTCTGTGTGTGGCTGCTGAGAAGCAGATGGACTTTCTCTAGGTGAGACCAAGGCTGTGCAATATTGTGGAAGGACTTTTGCTTTGTATTTTATGTTTTGCTGAAGAAAGCCTGTTGTTTTGCCATTCTGCTGAAGGAAGCTATTTGTTTTGTTGCCTGTGGAAGAAATAAAAGCTGTTTATCTTTAACGGACTGTGTTGCAAATGCATATGTACCCCTGGTGTCCCCACCACAATATATATATATATATTATGGATGCACCGATACGATACAAGCATCGGTATCGGCGGCGATACCGAGTATTAGCATGAGTACTCGTACTCGTGCAAATACTCCGATACAAAAAACGAGTACCTGTGCCGCGTCCGCCATCTTCAGGGACCCGAATCCGCCGCACACAGGACCTCCATCGCGTCTTCAATGAAGCAAGATGGCCACGAACTCCTCCTCCAAGTCCTCAGTCATCTGCTCCATTCTGACCTCTTCTCCCGCTGATTGGATGATTGACAGGCTTCCTCACCAGTCAGGAGTGACAAAAGGAAGGGATGGTAATATCCTGGGTCCCATGGAAGTGGGAAACTACTGTAGTCACAAACGCTGGGTCTGGTCTCAAAGTAAAACAGTCCAGAAAGACATTAAGGTTCTGCCATAAAAAGAGCCTGGGTTTTGGCAAATTCTTTGGCTTACATGAGAGAGACTAATAGAACCATACTGAGAGTCAGAATTTTGTCAGAACACTGTTCAATGGATTCTAAACGAGGGAGCAGAAAAGCTTACAGAACCGTAGAGAGATCTCATTAAGGGAATTTCCTAAAAAGGGACAGTATGCTCCTGGAAATAGGGAGCAAAAATCTCAATAAGGAGATCCTCTGATAATTCCATTCCCAAAAAGGAGGGAAGGGCTGCTATCTTAACCTCCAAAGTGCTACAGGACAGACGACTGTGTGCCTCTTCCTGTAGGAAGTTGAGCATTGTAGGGATAATGGGTTTGTGAAAAAAATCATTATTGACTCAAAGGGAAAATCATTTCCACATTATGCCGTATATAGTATATGTAAGATGTGTATAGTACATAACTCCACATATTAAATGGGGATCATGCAGATTTCCTGTTTGTCTCTGCAGCAACCATTAGGGCTTGTTCATACCAGATGCGTTCAAGTGTGTTTCTAAAAATGCATTAAAATGCACATTTAAAACAATGGTTTTTAAATACCCTAATTTACACTACTGCATTCAGTACCAGTGATTTCACAAAACAAAATAAATTGGCAAAAAAACACACTGCCGTGCTAAACAAATGCAATAGCAAAGTATGGAAATACTTAGAGAACTTACACTGAATGTGGGGATTGTAGCGTGAACAAGCCCTTACAGTAATATAACAAATAACAAGTCATGCAAGAGGTGTACATTATGATATAGGGCTGAAGCACCACACAGTGACAAGACAACAAAAAGGCTTTTAGTAGTAACCTATAGTGTGTCATTAACTTGAATAGCATGCATGAGACCACCATTATAGGAATAAATAAATACAATAACTAGGAAAGCGCCGATACTAGTATTGGTATCGGTGCCGACACTGAGTATTTGGGGCGAGTACTCATACCCGCCCAAATGCTCCTATATCGGAACTTCCAGTCAAAAGCAGTCTGGCTTCCTAACCAATTAGGAAACCAGGTGGGACATCATAACTTGCCTCTCAGCTTCCTGATTGGTAAGGAAGCCAGGCTGCCCAGCAACAAGTGAAGCGGACTTCCCAGCCAATCAGGGAGGCAGGTCATGATGTACCGCCCAGCTTCCTGATTGGCTAGGAAGCCAGCTTAACTTGTTGAAAGGCAGCCTGGCTTCCTAACCAATCAGGAAGCCAGGTGGCACATCATGACTTGCTTCCCGGCTTCCTGATTGGTCAGGAATTCTGCCTAGCAACAAGTGAATTAATAGAAAAAAGGGTAGGAGATAATAGGGTTTCTGGAGGGGTGTAAATTACCATCCAAGAGAGATTTGCTAAAAATATGTCAGATTTTATTTTTATAGCTTAAGTAGTATTATTAAAAGATACAATGCATTACATGTGTATCAAAATCCTGCATGAGCTTTGTTGTACAATTATTGATAGGGTATGTACATGATTATAAATCTAGGTATTCAGAATTAACATGATGTTAGTCACATGTTAGTCACATAATCAAAGACCACATGATTACTCCTATAGTAATTTGACTTAATATGTCCCTTTGTATAAACATTAGTTGGATATAGACAAGATCATAAATTCAAGTATTCAATTTGACAATTAGAACAGGTTCAGGCATAGGGGAATGCATCTGATAGTGTCCAAATGTTAGGAAACTTCGTTTAGGGACTTGATACTTTGCTGCCTAAACCCACAGCAGTCAGCACTCCTGAGCCATCTATTGTACATTTAATTATTTCAAAGACAACCTGGATATAATCCCTGATACATGCAACAGGAAACTGATGTTTTTCATGTATGAGAATTAACTTAACATACGGCAAAATACATGAGGCCATAGTGGATGTGTAGTCATACAAGACAAATCCAACAAATCGTACAGCACTGTCTGGAACAAAGCCTATGTCCTATTAAAGTATATTAGTATATGAGATATACAGACTAATAGGTTTTTAACTGTATATATTTGAGCCTCAGCATAGGGATAAATTAGTCAAACCCCAACAGCCCCCAGCAGGTTTGACCTCTGAGCCATCTATATCTAATTGGCGTCTTTTTGTGGATATTTCCTTCTGCATCAAGATTCACCATAAAAGTCTATTTGCTTCCTATAGTTCTACGATTGGGGGGAAAGCTCAGTGAGTGTCCAGGTTTTATTTTCTTGGAGTGATTTTATTTCTTCTTCTGCTGCCTGTCGCCATTAATTGGCTTCGTGTTTTGGTCATTTTTCTATGTCTTCCCACGCTGTTGGTTCGAGTATGCTATGTGTCTTAGCAGTATATGACAGGGGTCTCCCAGAATATGTGGAACCCAGGGACATGGAAAATGCAGCGATTATTCTCTTTAATCAGATCCCGAATAAGCCTAAGGACACCCCCATCGAAGTAGACAGGATACATAGAACACTAGGGGCTAAACGTCCTAACCTATCCAGCCCCAGGGACGCCATATGCAGGATCCACTTCTTCAAGCTTAAAGATGACATCATGAGGGCAGCTTGCATGCAAGACGCCATCGTATTCAATGACTCCCCTATACTGCTACTACCGGACCTATCAGGTCACACGCTTACTCTTCGCAGGGCTCTGCGTTCCCTACTTGACCTGCTCCGCCAACGCAACATCAAATATTGATGGGGTTTCCCCTTCCAACTTATTGTTGTGCATGAAGGCAAATCGTCCGTTTTCCGCTCAATGGGTGACCTTCCATCTTTCCTGGGCAAACTGGAACTTCCTCAAATCATGCTTCCAGACTGGCCACTCAAACCGACCCTCCCCGGCTTTGTATTACCACCACCGTGGATGCAGAACTCAAGAAAATCCGCCAGGCGAACAGAGGCGTCTTCATCTTCTAGCACTTGACTGTTGGCTCACTTGCCTATACCCTCCCTCAGCTTCAGTGTCTCGGACGGGACGCCTCTTTTGCTGTGGTGACTGACTCCTGCCGCTCACCGATTGATGCCTGGTGCCCCACCTGGGAAGTTTGCCGTGGTTGCTAACCATGATCGCTGCTGTCGTTCATACTGTTACATGTTGTTATTACGATAGTATACTTAATGCATCTAGTTTTCTATGCCATAATTTTCTTTGTTTTTCCTTGTACCCTTTAGCTACCATGTTTGCATTATGTTCACGTGCCCTGGAGCGGGAGACGCTCCCTGTGCTGTCCATGTTACCCCCACTTAGGTAGTCAGTGAGTGTGCTCGCTGACATTTTGAATACCTGAATTGTTTACTGGACCACACGTTGGTTCACCAAGATGCCATTCTCTCCATCCGCCAATAGGTGGCGGTAGAGCACTTATTTCCTTATATATCTCTTTTTCTTCCTTTCTTCTACCCGTTTCTCTGTCTCCCCTTTCCTGGCTCCCTCCCTTCCCCTTCCCTTCCTTACCCCGGGGGAGGTACACAATGCCGTGTTAGAGCTCCTTAGGCCCCCATGATGGCTACCCCCCATATTGCTCTGGCAACCCTCAATGTGAGAGGCTTTAACACCCCTCAGAAGTGCAATCAGGTGCTTTATCATTTTCATAAACACATGGTGGAGATCTTGTTCTTGCAGGAAACTCACTTCCGTAGTGATACCATTCCCAGAATACCGACTAAATATTATCCTGATTGGTATCATAGCACTAACTCTGTCGCACGATCCAAAGGTGTTTCTATCGCCTTTCACAAGACTTTGCACCACGAGATCCTGCAACAACAAGCGGATCCTCTTGGTAGATTCCTCTTCCTGAAAATAAAACTGTATGATCATGTCTATACTCTGGCTAATGTCTATTTTCCAAACCAGGACCAACTGACCTTACTTGCACGTCTTGCCACGCCTCTGGAGAATTTTGGGTGTCCTAACCTGATCCTGGGAGGAGACTTCAACCTCGCACTGGTGCCCTGTCTGGACTCCTCTTCCGGTAAGTCCCATCTCTTTCACACGTCCCTTACTAAAATCATAAACTTATTACTTAAGCTCAGACTGGTAGATGTGTGGCGGGCCCTCCATCCATCTGAGAGGGATTATACATATTTTTCTCCGGCCCACAACTTGTACAGTGGGCTAGATTATTTGTTCCTTGCGCAGCATTTACTTGAGTCGACCACTTCTACCAACATTGGTCTCCGCATCTGGTCTGACCATGCCCCCGTATTTCTCGCTCTAGGTGTTCCTAGTTTTAGACGCACCCGTTTCCCGTGGCGACTAAATGACAACTTGTTAAACGATCCCCTGTGCCTAGACGAGATCAAGACATCAGTTCGGAATTTTACATCGGACCATGCCAGTGATACCACTCACCGCTGACCCAATGGGAAGCGCTTAAATGCGTGGTTCGAGGCATTTTTTAAAAACACGGTTCTCGCCTCAAGAAAGCTAGAGCCACCCGCGTTACTGAGCTCCTGGCCTCTTTAGCGACATTGGAGGGTAGGCATAAGTCTACACGGCTTGATACTACCTTCGTGGAACTATGAAATGCCCGACGGGAATTGTTGTCTATTTTGGACTCAAGATCACGCATTGCATGGGACAGGGCTTGTAAAGTTAGATATGAATCTGCTAACAAATGTGGACGACACCCCCGCCCTCCACGGGCATTTATCCCTTTTATCCTGGACCGCCAGTCTTTAAAACTTCACTCCACCCAGAGCATTACAAGTGAATTCCGTAGATATTACTCGTATTTATATAACCTTCCTGCCCCTCCCCTGGACAGGATAGCCGGGAATTACCCTGACTCTCTGGCGCAATACATTGCGCAAACTGCATTGCCGACCATTGAGCACACTGTCTCACTGGAGCTGGAATCTCCGTTTTCACAATCTGAAGTAGACGCGGCTATCCGGACCCTGAAGACAGGTAAATGTGCAGGCCCGGATGGCTACCCGCCCCGGTTTTACAAGGTGCTCTCTGATCTGGTGTCCCCAATTTTACGCGGCAGTAGACGATGCGCACCCTTTTCCCTCTACTATGCTGGAGGCGAATATCTGTGTTATCCCCAAACCCGGTAAGGACGCTTCCCTATGTCAGAACTTTAGACCGATATCACTACTTAACGTTGATGTTAAATTATTCTCAAAACTTCTGGCGATCCGTCTTTCCCCATCTTTGTCGTCCATCATTAACTCGGAACAAGTCGGCTTCATACCAGGGAGGAAGGCTATGAAGAACACCACTAAAACGATTCATCTGATCTCTCACATTCAAAAACATCACACTAGGGCATGCTTACTATTCATTGATGCAGAAAAGGCATTTGATCGTGTGGACTGGGAGGTTCCTCCGCCAGACTCTACTCCAAATTGGTATGGGGCCGACCACTATCTCCAGGATCATGTCTCTCTATTCCTCCCCCACGGCAAGGGTAATGGTGAATGGCTCGTTTTCCGAGCCGTTCTCTATTTCCAACGGCACTAGACAGGGATGTCCTCTCTCCCAACTTCTCTATGTTATAGTAATGGAACATTTGGCACAGGCCATACGCTTGAACCCCGATATATAAGGGATCCCCACACCATACTTTCATCATAAGATGTCTTTATTTGCAGACGACTTACTTTTGTACATCACCCGTCCCCATATCAGCATCCCGGCGCTCCTCAGCCCAGATAGCAAGGATAACTTGCTACAAGCTTGTGGTGGGGTGAAATTGTAATTTTGTTAACTTGCTGCCCATATTCCTGGCAAGTTGTAGACTTGCAGAACACTCGCAGCACAAGTTCTAGTTGACACTTTTTGAATTTGTAGCAAATTTGCTTGGCAAGTCTACAGCAAGAGTCCTGCAGGTCTTAGCAAGAGCTCTGCAAGAGCTCTGGTCTGGAGACTTGCAATGCAGACTTGATGTAATTGTGCAACAAAATTGTGAAGCTTGGCAAGTCTGCAATAGTTTAGCAAGTAATTTTCAAACTTGCAGCACAATTTCTTGCTATCTGGGAGTGAATTCGACAGATTCGGCAGGCTCAGTAATTTTAAAGTTAATATGGCCAAATCCACTGCCCTGAACCTCACGCTAACGCCCTCAACTGTTACACTTTTGCGCAGCAATTTTCCCTTCCAATGGCAGACCAGGTCTCTCACTTATTTAGGCATCTCCGTCCTAGCTAACTTATCGGATCTTTTCCCACTAAACTACCTACCCCTCCTGGGGTCCCTCCGCCTAACCTTTAAGTCGTACCACACCATGAAATTATCATGGCTCGGCAAAATAGACACCTTGAAGATGGAGACCCTCCCAAAAAGCCCCCCGAAACACTTCTTCCATACCCTACGATCCATGGTGAATTGATTTATGTGGCAAAAGGGTTATTCCCGTATCCGTTATAAAACTCTATGCAGACACAAATCCCAGGGGGGGTGGGCCTGCCCGACTTCGAGAAATACCATAAGGCCGCTCTCCTATCCAGCATCACAGACTGGTTCCCACCTCCCTCGTCACAACCCAAACCATCGCTGCTGATTGAACAGGACCTGAGTCCAGTAGATCTCAGAGCCCTACCATGGAACCCTCCCTACGAAGCTACAATGTTATCTCGTCCATCCCCTCTTACAAGGGCTACTCTGAAATCGTGGCATGACACTTCCAACGCTCCCTCTCTTACCACTATACCTAGTCCGCTCTCCCCTCTATTTGACAACTCACTGTTCCCCACGGGGGTAGCTATTTCCTTGGTTGGGGGCTACAAAAGGAGTGACTGGTCCACAGCTAAGGGACTTTATACATGCTCTTACTGGCCGTTTTGTAACGCCGACAGCTAGCGTAATGGACCCTCCAGCTAACTGGCTGTTAGACCTACAACTGTCTGGCTTTTGCTCGGCACTCAATTCCTTGTGGCAAATTCACAGACCACTGACGGACTTTGAGCGTTTACTTGTCTCCAAAGAGAGGGTTCGCCACACAGTCTCAGTCATTTATGGGATGTTGAGAGATGTTCTTCATCAGGTATCGTTGAGTTCTCGGACCAAATGGTGTGCTGATTTGAACAGGGACCTATCGGATTCAGACTGGACCACCATTGATCACTACACTCATAAATCATCTATCTCCTCATATGCCCAGGAAAAGAATTACAAAATCATTACGAAGTGGTACAGAGACCCGGTCTCCCTCCATCGAATCTTCCCTTCTCCAGAGACCTGCTGGCGGTGCAATGAGGTAAGGGGTACGTATTTACATATTTGGTGGACATGTCCCCTGATTTTCTCGTTTTGGATTTTTTTTTGAGATCTACAATCACTTATATGGGGATACATTAGCACCTTCACCAGCTGATGCATTACTATCGCTCCTGCCGGGATCCAGGAAAAAACAAAAAAACATCCTACTGAGACATATCTTGTCCGCAGCTCGTCAAGTAATTCCCTTGTATTGGAAAAGCTCGTCTACCCCGCCACTCTCCATGTGGGTTAGCCAAGTCAACGACATAATGCACATGGAGGAGCTATTGGCGACTGACACTAATACCTTCCCTAAATGTATGTCCCTTTGGAGTGTATGGATTCACTTCTCTTCCTCCACCGACCTCCAGGCCTTCCTCTAAAACACTACCCTAGCAGACTACATGAGGACTCGGCTCAGGGTGTACACCCTGGGTCCATATGACGTACCTCCCCCCCGATCTTTTCTCTCCCAACCTACCCTTCTTTCTCTGTTCTTTTTTCTCTGTCTTCATCTCTACTCATACTCTTCCTGTCATAACCTGATGTTCAAACTGTTCATTTGGAGATAGTATTAAGCGGTGTTGGCAATGAGCATGCTAGATTACCATGTCTAGAATGCAGGAAGGTAAAACCCTTATGACATAAACCCTACACACAGTATATGTGCCTTAGCATTCTGTGATATGTACACTGATGTAAGAAGCCATGTATATCGGCCTTAAGTTGTCAGTACCGGCCCAACAATTTTTTACTCTTGACCCCATGTCCTCCGATGTCATGTTTAAAAATGATTGAATGCCGTTATGGACTGTTTGAAACCTGTTACTGAAATAAACTAATAAAAAACTGATTCAACATTAAGCAGTATATGACAACTTGCAGGATGGTATTACCTTTGTCGCTGTGAGTGGATCTTCTAATTACAGGTTGTTCAGCAGAATTTAACAAGGAATTTGACTTATCTATTGTGAGTTCCACCTCTTGTCCTGACTCCTGTGTGGCTACACTTTGCTCAGCTTCCTTTGCTGGTAAACTGGGCAGATTCACTTCACAATTTCCTGGTATCATTGTTTCTGGTGATGGGTTCTTATCGAAATAAACGCTGCAACTTATTGTCACTTTGTCAGTCTATGGGTGGAGGATTCTATATCCCTTACTTTGTTCACTATAGCCCACCAGAATACCTTCAATGGCTGTGTTCTCCAACGTGGATCGTTTTTCGTTGGGAAAATAGACATAAGCTTTACATCCAAACACTCTGATGTGCCCTAGCTAGGCTTCGATCTATGCAACATTTCAAATATAAACAATGAGATTATTGGACCAAACAGCATGTATGCATATATTGATGTAGTAACGGACCAATGTGCACCAACACAAATGAAGTGGTAAAAGGGGAATGCAAAGGGAAATGTGACCGAACCAAAGAGAAAGGATGATGTTAAAACTCATAGGGCTGTCGCCACAACTGAAGACGACCCAATTTAAGAGTGGTAAAAACAAATATCAATTACCATGGAGATGGTATGGTAATGGTGAGTAACTAATGAAACTGGATCGGCCAAACAATCACCTGTCACCGAGAAAGCATGATAAACTTAGGTTAATCTTTATACCTCTGGGGTGCAATGTATTGAGGGTGTAAATCCAAAATACTTCGCGTTGGAGAAGCTGTTGGATCCTATCACCCCCTCTTGGGTGTTTGGTCAGGTGCTCAATCACCATCCCTCTCAATTCATGGAACTGGTGTTGATGTTGAACAAAATGTAGTGCAACAGGTTTGTTCATGTCAACGTCCTCACCTTTCTGTGTTTTAGTGATTGCAACACGTATGTCGCACCTGTGTTTTTGAAATCTGCATTTGAATAGACCCGTTGTCATCCCAACATAAACCAGTGAGCATGGACACTTTGGAATGTAAATGCAAAAGTCTGCGTTGCATGTCAAAAAACCATGTATAGGATTACATATTGCCGATGTGTGGATGTGTGAATGATTCGCCACAGATCATAGAGTTACACATATTACAGTGATAGTATTTATAGCAGCCTGTCTTGTTCGAGAATATGTATGGTTGAATGCAATATTTGGCTCTTGGGTCAGCCTGTACTAATGCGTTTTTTAGTGTGTTACAGGCCGATAAACATTCAATGGTCTGTTCTTATTGATGGGTGTAAGGGCTTTATCGGCCTGTAGGATATTAAGATTTTTGAATGTCATCCTTTTAACGTTACCAGAAGCCTGTTGTGGAGAGTCAGCAGGACTGAGAGCAAAGAAGGGGTTAACTTGGGAGTGCAGGTACTTCCCCTACAGCCCTTCCTGTTAAAAGGTAACACAGGTGAGAGAGGAGTGGGGAAGCTGAGAGGCAGACAGAAAGGTCTGTGTGGCCACTCAGAAGCAAGTGGACTCTATCTTGGTGAGATCACCATGCAATCTTATTGAAGGACTTTATCTTTATGTTTGATGTTTGCTGAGGAAAGCCTTTTACTTTACCGTTTTGCTGAAGAAAGCTGTTTGTTCTGTTGCTGCTGGTTGAAATAAAAACTGTTTATTTATATCGGACTGTGTTGAAGATGCATGTGTACCCCTGGGGTTCCCCACACTGTCAATAGCTTTGGTAAGTGCGGCGTCAACAATTGCTGTAAGGTAACCTCTCTCTCAGTGAACCTATCATACATTTCAGCAATTTGTTGGTCACGTGTAACTGGATCTGAACAGATACGCATGACATGTAGGAACTGCGAGATCTGTAAGTTATCGAGTAACTATTGTGGATGAGCACTATCGTAATGCAGGATGGTGTTCCTGTCGGGGGGTTTTGTATAGACCAAGGTGTCAAAACTATTGTCAACAATGGTTATTGATACATCCAGAAATGAAACATTGTGGTCAGATATTACTTGATTAAATAGTATCCCTGAAAACAAAATCCTTAAAGGAGAACTATGGGGTTAGGGCTTTTCCCCATAGTTCCCCTAAGGTTAACGGGAAGACAAAAACTAGCATCCTCCCATCACCCAAAGCTCAGTACCGCTGTAGCTTGCTGTATACTGAGACCGCGCAGCCGGGACGGATCCCGATATTACTGTCTGGATCCACCCAGCTGTGTGAGTAACAGCTGGCTCTGCCTATCTAGAGGCAGAGCCAGCTGTACCCGCCTCCTGCCTCGTCCGTTCCGCCAGTCAGCGCTGGAGGATCGGACAGGGGAGGGGGGAATCCCTGCAGGGAGCCGTGAGTGACAGTCACTGCTCTCTGCAGGGACAGGCTCGAGAAGTGAGCGAGCGACGGCATGTGTTCGCTCATTTCCTGATCTATTGAGCCGACCTGTGACAGTTTCATTGTCACAGGTCGGCTAGAACTATGAGGCTGAGTGATTTTCACTCGCCTCATAGTTCTCCTTTAAACAATTGAATGTTACCAGACCAAAATCAAGAAAATGTAATTGATGTATCGGACCCACAATTTAACATGCGTCTTGAACAATTAAGATTGATAAACATAACATTCTTTTAAGAACCCAAACAAAAAGGTTGGCAAATGAAGGAGCAGCCTAGCTGCCCATTGCAGTGTCACGTACTGTATCTGCTTAAACACATTATTTTCAAATGTAAACAGGTTATTATCCCAAACAAAGGCAAGACAGTGTAAAGGTTGTAAGGTTGTCGGTACCTCATGTGCCCCTTCACGAGACAAGAAATGTTTAACAGCCTTCAAACCTGCATCATTTGGTATACAAGTATATAGTGATATGTCCATGGTGGCAAGCATCAATCCGGATTTGAAAGTCCCGAAATCATCAGTGTCTTTAATGTATGCCGGAAGTTACCTCACAAGTGGTTGGAGGAAATAATCAATATATTGTGCCATTGGTTGCATGATTGATCCAGATCTTGATACGATAGGATGAAAATTGAGCAGATGAATGCCTTTGTGGATCTTCGGTAATACGTACAGGACAGGAGTGCGTGAATGATCATTACATGGAATTGCACTGTAGCGTCATCCAGCCATCCATTCGTCTTACCCGTGTCAATAATCGCACGTTGTCTAAAAGACAAATTGATTACCGGGCTCTCCATTGTGGTTGACGTCCCTGTTGTCCATGGATCTGGTTTCTATGATTCTTGGCCTTGTGTCCCCTTCTGGATCGCCTGTGTCTGTGACCTGTAATAAAGCAAACCTCTTGTCTTTACGTTGTGATGTTGCTCCTTGTGGTAAACTGGAGTCACTTTCCGTCGAAGGGTTCTCTGTCGGTCTATCGCTGCCTGATGATGTGGCAACAGTGTATTTAGAATCGCCTGGGGTTTGGGCTTCTGGGTCCTCCTCGTGTAATGCCTGTTAGCCAGGGGTATACCCTGCCCTCTTGGTATCGAGCTTGACAAGTCGTAGCTTATCTCTTTTAGTTTGCCGTTGTCTTTCAGTATAGACAATGACTTTGTAGTCAATCTTGTTAAGGTCCCTCGTCAGGGATTCCTTATTGGTATTGTGATGTTGGGGAGCTCACAGAGCACTTGCACAGAGGGTTTTGAATGAAACAAAAGCTTTTATTTACCTCTTGCAGGGCAGCCAAAAACGTTGAACACAAAATACACGCTTATCTTCCGCTAACTTAAAGTAACAGTCCAAATTACCTCACCAGGTTCTCCGGCATTCTGGGATCTGAGAGTAGCTCCTCCCCAGTAGATGTCTTTAGCCACAGACTGTCAATTGCTCAGTGTCCGAGCAATACAGCAGATACCGGGCAATTGCTACAAGCCTTTGCCCCTCCACAAGCTGACAAATGCAACTGGGACTTGTGGTCCCTCCTACCTTTCCACAGAAGCTGCCTCTGTGCTCCAGGTTGCTGTCTTCCATTGTTGGCTTGATCCAAACCACACCTGACTGCAGTGAGCTCAGCTGGACTCTTTGCTCTTAATAGCTACTACAGAGAAAGTGCCTTGGATCAGCTTCAATCCACATTGCTGGGGAAGATCCACTTAAAAGGATTGCTACCAAAACGCAAGTACTCTCTAAAATTCCCATGGACTTTTGTATTTCTTTGTGAACTCTAGAAGTGATGGAACTTCTCGCTCACCTTCAGTTATAGTTTGAACAGTCCTCTATGCATATTATGTGAGGACTGCATGTGGATGTTATGCGTTATAATCCATTGATGATCACTTCATTTTGTTGGAACCATTACTGATATTCGCTACCTTGAGATGATGAGCTTGCTGTGTGATAACGGGTTGCTTAAAAGTGGACATTGCTCTGTCAAGGTGCCCACACACCTTGCGATAATCGTGGGAAATCCCGCGATCGTACGATTATCGCAAGGTGTGTGGAAGGCGTGCGACCTCTCCTACTGTAAGGTCGCACGACTTTTATCTTATGAACATGTTCGAAAACCCGCCGAGAATCGTACGATTGTCAGCCGGTGTGTGGCATGTTCGTAAGATTAATGCTGCACGGGCTGGTGTGCGCAAGCGCACACTGCCCGTTCAGCATTGCGGTCATCGGAAGCCCGCCCCTCAGCGGGGTGGGCTTGCGATCATCGCAAGTACGATCTGCCTGTCCAAGATAGGCAGATTGTATGTTTTTTAAATTACCTTACAACCATCGCAAACCTTTTGTCTTGAAAGATGTGTGCCCAGCATAACACATAATTGAATTACTTGAAAATCCTGATTGATCCTCTTACTTCTAAGTACCTTAAGTGACGTATGCAGTTGTGATCCTACTGGAACGTATAACATCCTAAGTGTTGCAGCAAAGCAATCCAGCAGGTCTCTCTCACTAGTCGCCAACCTTCCCCAGCCTCCTCTGGCTGTTCCACATGCGTCCATCACGCAAAGTGAGTCTCCTTGTGTTTGAGTGCCTCCTGCACACCCACACACCACTGGCTTGGCTCGACCCTCGTGTGCCTCCAGCAGACACCACCAACTCTTCCCTTGAGCTCTGGTCTCGGCTCTTAATGAGGCTGCTCTTGGCCACCTGATCATTGGCAACACCTGACCTCGGAACTGGAGATTTCATCCTACCCTGAACTCTTAAGCTGGCCATACACCTTACAATTAGCTGCAGTTTTTCTGTGGTCAGATGGAAAAGGTGCAACAGATTCCTCCAACTACACTACTGTGTGGATGGAGTAATCTCCACCTGGGCCAATCGGTTGCACTTTTTCCATCTGGCCACAGAAAATCTGCAGAAAATTGTAAGGTGTATGGGCACACTTTAGAAATCTCCAGAGATCCAGATCCCGGCTACAATCCAGAAAAGATGGAAGAAACTGAAAGGCCAGCTTCTTCCCTGCAAATCTATTAATATTCTGGAACCTCTCAGCTCCTCTGACTGAGAGTCCTGGGTGTCTGTGTTGCCAGCATCTTGCGTGGCATTCCCACGCACTGCCACAGTACAGATATCTTGAATTGTCAATTCCAGTGCCGTTCTCCGTTTACCAGACAAAGCTGTACCTTCATTTTCTCTATCACAAGCAGCATAAAGTTAAATGAGCTCTCAGTGTCAACCTCACACCAGCGTTCACAGAATTCTACATGAGCAGTGTTCGGACAGAACTACGTGCGATTGACATGGGTAAGACGAATGGATGGCTGGATGACGCTACAGCAGAATTCCTCTATAATGATCATTCACGGACTCCTGTACGGATTACCGAAGATACACAAAGACATTAATCCGCTCAATTTTCATCCTATTGTAACGCGACAGAGAAAAGTCTCTTCAGATCTGGATCTCAACTGCGGAGATTGAGCTAGGCAGTAATTCTGGTTACCCTTATGCTGTCATCAGGTAAATGTAGATATGGTGGTTCAGGTTTCAGTTCGACAATATATGCTCTATACAGTGGCGGACCTAAGGAACAAAGGGCCCTGGTGCAAGATTTTTTTTTTGAGCCCTCCCCCCCAAAACACCCCCCACAAACACAGCGCTCTCCTCCCGCAGCGCTCGGCCGGCTCTCACTTTCTCTCCTCCCCGCTGGGACACAGAGCAGCGCCCAGCGGGGAGGAAGGAGAGCACGGATGCGCTGCAGTATCAGCAGAAAAATTGCACTTTCGTCATTTAGCCAAAAGTGCCATTTCCGGCCGATATATCGGTGCAGCCTTAATATTTACAGCAATGCAGAATGGCACAGGCTATAGAGGACTACACATCCCAGCAATACTTTATGTTGGAACAGCGGAGAAAGCGCTGGAATGCTTCACCTATTCCACCGCCGAAAAACTGGACGAGATTACGTTTAAATGTGTGACCACGTCACTGGTCACACATTCTAACATAGTCTCAAACTGTGATAGAACAGAGGCCTGTCTGTAACCATTTAATCAGAGAAATAGATCATAAGTAATAGGCCAAGGTAACTTGGCCGTGTTTTGTGGGAGGAGTTGCGGCGAGGTCGCGCTTGACCCTCCCGCCCTTCCCCAGGTTCTATCATTGGCTCTGCCCCTCCCGCACACAGCCGATGAGCCCAGTGGAGTGGACGGGGACCGGGCAGTAGCGTCAGCGCGCTGTGATTGTCGCACCTATCACCCATGTGTTTTTTTTAAACTGTTTATATTCAAATAGAGGTGTGGGGTAACTGTTAAGTACATGTCTCTCTGGGACTGCTTTGCTGTTTCTTTCTGCTTTGTCTTTCAGGTTACAAGCTGCCTGCTTTTGCTAGGAAGATTTACCTCAGTTGCTGGACAGACCTTCAGTCAGCTGAGCACAGAATTGGTGAAAGACCTTTGGCGGGAAAACAGCGACCAATGAGTGTAACCTTTCCCCTCTATAGTCACTCCTGTCAGTGGACAGTGTCAGCAGTTACCTCAGAACTACCAGCTGGACTCACCTCTGGATTATCTTCAGAATTCCTTTTGGATCTTTTCACCTGCTTCCCCGCCCACCCTCCCCTTTACTGTACTTTCCCTTGTCGCGGTCGACCTTTATGGGGTAGTATTGCTGCTTGAGTCGTAGTGACTAAGCATGCTGGTAAACGGTAATTTGGTTGGTGTAAGTTATTGCTGCTTGAGTGGTAGTGACTAAGCATGCTGGTCTGTTAATGGTTAACAGAGGTTTTGTTTGGTAATAAAGGTTAGTCTATTTATTGGTAAATTGATTACAACCCAATAAAGGGGCCGCGGCCTATAGTTATTCCACATTCATTGTTGTGTTTTACTTTATTATTATTTAGGTTTATTGTTATGGTATGGTGGGTGTCGATGGGGAGTAAAATCCCGTGAATACTTTTATTGATCACTTTCTTGTTTTAGCACATATTAATGGTTTCATGGTTCATAACAAGGTTATACGGTTTTTGAATCATCATATTTTTACACTGCTCACATGCCTGTCACTGCCTACATGGTTGCCTAGGTGACGCTCAGGAGTTTGCCCACTAGAGCCCAAGATGGCCGTGCGTTCCATCCGTTTTGATTGATGGACCATGCCATACACATGCTCAGTAGTGACCATGACCCCTTTCTAGCAGCACCACCGGTCCCGCACGGTGCATGCACCAGTGGACGGTCCCTCTGCTGATCCTGGAGTAGCCTCGTGCTGAACGGAGGCTTTCGGTTATCATGGCAACCTGACACCTGCCTGCACAATGTGACGTGGAGCATGGTGAGCATATGAATTTACTTTTTAGATTGAGTTTCGGCCATGTCAGGGGAGCCGTTCTGAGAGTTTAAACTAGGAGATTTATTAGCTAACGGAGCCCTCTCCGGTACAGTCTAAGGCGTAATGACAAACTGGAAGTCGTGCTATTCTGTGTACTCGGAGCCCCCAACATGGAAACATCTGTCTTCAAGGAACTAGCAGTCGTACATGGAATGATTTGCATCAGAATCCACAAGGGCTGTGGGAGAAGAGAAGTTTGAGAAAAGCAACAGCAGGTTATGAAGGTAGAAGGGTAAGAATGTTGGGAAGGCCTGAGGAGGGGGGGGGGGATCACCTGCCCACCCCAGTACCCCCCAGGCAAGCAATCCAAAGACCAGGTAGCGCCCCACAGACCACTACAGCTCTAGCAGCCAGGTCTCTCGTGAGGAAGGTGTCATTCAAGAGTCATGAGCGGGGTTCATGACCTGTAGGTAAGCGTCAGTGGTGGTATAGTGCATCCACGCTCTCCAGGTGTTGCAGAATTTCTCCTCCAGTGTTATGGACAGTGGCCGTGAGATCCTCTAGTTGGTGGATCTCATTGACCTTTTGAGAGCCAGAGGCGCAGCAATGGAGCTTGGTTCGACCTCCAGAGAGCCGGGACACACGCCTTAGCGATGTTGAGCAGATGAATTGATAAGGACGCCTTGTATTTGCGTCGCGGTAGACTGGTCATGTGCAACAGGCACCCTCCATCCATTGACCCCCCCCCCTCTCTAAAATTTAGAATCCAGAACTTGTTGAGGCCGATTAGACCACGTAAACGTCTGTTTTCCATGCCTGCTGGAATGTCTGGATCTCCTATCACTGGGGAGATCGAAGATGAGCGGAACAGCGATCTCACAATCCTGAGAGTAGCTCCCACCGTGGGGTGTTGGGAGCAGGCTGTAAGCAGGGGGCCCGAGAGCCATGGGAGTCCCGACAAGGGGGGTCGGGCTACCCCCTGCTCCATGCGTACCCACTGCTTATGGGTGGAGTGGCAGCAACTGTCCACGACTCTATTGAGATGCACTGCTCTAGTATAGGCCCACGTCTGCAAGCCCAATCCCACCCGCTGATTTGGGCATGGTGAGAAGCCGCCTATTGATTCTGGGGGCCCCATGTGCCCAGACGAAGAGCAGGAACATGCGGCGGAGGCAAGAGAAAAAGGCCGGTGGCAGGCGAATGGGTAGTGCTTGGATTAGAAACAGGATCCTGGGGAGGATGATCATTTTTAGCGCGTTACAGCGACCAAACCATGTCACCGAAAGAGCCTGCCACGCTCTTAGGTCTTGATTAATCTGCTGTAAGAGAGGGGTGAAGTTGGCTTCGTACAGTGACCCCAGGTCTGTGACGTGATATGAGTACCTAGGTATGGCAAAGAATGGTCTACCTATTTGAAGGGAAATTGGGCCCGGAGCATGTTCTGTTCATTCTGAGGCAAAGTGATGTTCAGCGCAGCTGACTTAGATCACTTGATAGCCAGATTGGAAAGGTAACCATAAATCCTGAACTCCCTCATGAGTTCTGGGTGTGAGGTGCTGGGAAACAAAAAACAAAAGGTCGTCCGCATAGGCCGAAACCTTATGTTCCGATGAGTGACTCTGGAATCCGGGGATTGTCCTATTCAGTCTAACGTGGCCTAAAAAGGGTTCCAACGCCAGAATATACATCAGTGAGGAAAGGGGACACCCCTGACACGTACCGTTCGTAAGTGGGAAGTAGGGAGATCTAGTCTCGTTAACCTTGATGGCTGCAGTGGGGCGGGAGTAGAGTGCGAACAACCAAGACAGCATATGTGGCCCGAGGCCGATGTGGTGTAGGGTAGACTTTAAAATCAACCTGTCTACCCTGTCAAACGCCTTCTCGGCATGGGTTGAGAGCACCATCAATGGGGAAGAAGTGGAGCCGGCCTCATGGATGATATTAAGGACCCTAGTAGTACTATCCTTGGCCTCTCTGGTCAAGACAAAGCCCACTTGGTCATCCCGCACCAATCTCTGTATACACGGTGAAAGCCTGATCGCCAGTATTTTCGTGAACAGTTTTAGGTCCGCGTTTAATAGGGCTATGGGGGCGGTAGCTCCCGCACTGTGCTGGGTCCTTCCTCTCCTTAGGGATCACTGCGACATGAGCCCTTAAGGAATCCACCGGCAAGGGCAGTGCCGGAGGATCGAATTGAAGGCTGACTAGAAATGAGGGGATAACTGTTCCAGGAATTTTCTGTAGTATGGGATCGTGAAGCCGTCCGGGCCCAGGGCTTTACCTGGCTTGGCTTGTCGCAAGGCGCGGGCCAGCTCCTACGATGAGATAGGGAGTTCCAAATGCTCCCTCTCTGCCAAAGAAAGGGAGGAGAGACCGGAAGCCTGGATGTACATATCTATCTCAGCCGCTCTGGCCGGCTGCAGATTATACAATTTCCGGTAGAAGTCGCAAAATTCCTCCGCCATGTCTTTTGAAAGGGTCAGGCGGGAGCCCTGCCCGGAGATCAAGTGGGATATGAAGGTTTTACCTCTCGGACCGCTTAGGGCTCCAGCCAAGTACCTACCAGGTTTGTTGGCATACTCATATAGGGTCCTCCTACCCCAAGTTGCTCGCCTCTTCACCCTCACAAACAGGAGGGTGTTAAGCTCCTCACGAACCTGAACGAGTTCCCTGTAGGCCGCCACTGCAAGAGATTGTTTGTGTCACCCCCAGTCTGCATAGGGGGTGCAGCAGAGCCTCAATGGGATTATTGCGCTCCCGTTTCAGTCGCGCACAATGTTTGATAAGTACGCCTTGCAGGACACACTTGTGCGCCTCCCACACAGATAGGGGATCAGCCTGATCGGTAACATTCATGCGGAAGTAGTCCGCCAGGGAAGTCGACAGGTCTGCGCAGACAACGGGGTCCTGTAGCAACGACTCATTAAGCCTCCAAGAGGAACACCTGGAGGTGGGAGCCAAGAGGTCAACGTTGAGCAGGATTGGAGCATGATCGGAAAGGATAGGAGAGCCAATAGAGCCCGACAGGACCTTAGTCAAGTCTCCATGTTGAGTGAAAAAGTAGTCAATCCTAGAGTAGGATTGGTGAACGGTCGAGTAGTACATGAAGTCCCACCCCACGGGGTACAGGGTACGCCACACATCCATGAGATGGAGCTGTTGGAGCGCCAATTTAAGTTTTAGAAGGTAGGAGAACAAGAGGTGGGAGGCACCCCTGGAGGTATCAACAGTGGGGTCTAGCGCCACATTAAAATCACCCCCAAAATCAGGGTTCCCTCCTGGAAATCCGCCAGGCGAGCAAGGAAGGATTGCAGAAACTGCAACTGGTCCGTGTTGGGCAAGTACACATTGGCCAATGTCGCCATATTCAGGCCAAAGCGTCCCTTCACCACTATAAATCGACCCAGCTCGTCCACCATTTGGTCAACCCACGTCCATGCCACCGATTTGGAGATTAGGATGCTCACACCCTTAGACCTGGAGATCGGAGATGCAGCATGGTACACCACCGGGTAGTCCCGGTTGGCCAGTTTGGGAACCGCGTCCCGTTTGAAGTGGGTTTCCTGTATGTACGCTACCTGGGCCCCAGCTCTCGGGAGGTCAGAGAGCAACCTTGACCTTTTTTCCGGGATATTCAGTCCCCTAGCATTCAGGGAATAAAGGGAAAGAGGAGCCATACTTCCCAAATGACCTGCAGAGGACTGGGGGCAGTGGAGGGGAAGAGAAAAAGGGGGAGAGGAAGAGTGAAGCTAGGAGTAAGAACAGCGACAGGGAGAGATAAGAGAAGAGAGTAAAAAAGAAGGTAGAGCTTGTAGAAGAAAAGCAGAACACAGAGAAACACGCTGACACCGACTACGGGTCAGCCAAATCTTTGAATGCACGCTCACCCCTGTACAAGTAGGGGTTGAGCATGAGACCTATGGGGGTGAAGTTGTCACAAAACAGTGGTCAAAACAACAGCAATGTAGGAGATGCATCTACTCGGCAACACAACCTAACATATGGAACTGAAACATACGAGAGAGTTAGCCTGAGCGGCCACGGGGGATGAGAGAGTGCCACCCCAGGGGACCCCTTACGGAGGTCCTCCCACGGCAGCCCCCCCCGCCCCATGGAGGGTCAGCCACCCCACGTCAGGAGAACCGGGCAATGGAAACATCATAACATAACATGAAATACGTGTGCGAGTTTCTCCCGTCAGCAGAGCCGTGGCGTATGGAAGGCCCCCTCCGGACCCCATCAGAGGGGAAAAACTTCCCCTAGGACCGTCTGAGCACCAGGAGGGCCCCTCCCCCCCATCCGCTAATATAACTTAACAACATAACAAGCATGTATATCGCCTGCGGCTCCCGCAACATGGAGTACCACAGATGAACCTGGGGCAGCGTCACGGCCTCCAACCGGAAAAGTCATCAGGCCTCGCTCCTTGTGTGAGAAGGGCCAGGGGCATTCCTCTGGCTGGCACGGGTGCGGGATCTCCCCAGTCTGGACCCTCTAGTCGGGGGCAGGGCAGAGAGCGGGCGGTCGTCTGAAAAATCTAACCAGTTCGGGATCTGTACCGCCTCAGTACCCAGGAATAGGAACATGTCAGGCAGCTGCTGGGGGTGATGCAGGTAGAAGGATGAGTCGCCCCTCCGCACAATAAGATGGAATGGGTAGATATGGGCTCCATCAAAGTCCATAGGCCCCTTGTGCCAGGCCTGGCGCAGGACCTCCTCCTTGATGGAATAAAAGTGCACCCGACATAACACATCACGCGGTGGGGCATTGGTCAAGGCAGTGGTGCGGGCACCCGGGACCCGATGTACACGATCTAATTCCATTTCGGTTGCCGGGGGTTTATCCAGGTAGTGATTAAGAATCGCCAGGACTGTGGAGCATAAGTCTCGGCCTGCTGTAGCTTCAGGGATGCTCCGCAGACGCTGGTTATTGCGCCTGTGGCGGTTCTCACCATCATCTAATCTGAGGAAGGCTGTGGTGATCTGAGTGCCCATCTCAGTACGGGCCGACTCCAGGGCTGACACTCTCTGTGACAGGGAGGCGGTGGATTCCTCCATTGAGGAAACTATGCCATCCAGGGACGTCACCCTCTGTCCTATTTCCTGCACCTCTTGTCTGAGGGCCGCCACGATGCACGTGGCCATGTCCTCCAGGTCACCCTTAGTGGAGAGGCGCGGGAGTATCTCTCTCCAATCACCCCCTTCTCCTACCTCGGTCCGCAGCTGGACACTGGAGTCCTCCGGCTGGAGTACCGGCGAGGGGATTGGCGACAAGGGCCGATCACGCGTCGGGCCCGCCACATCAGAGGAAGTCGCCGCCACCTTGCGCCTGGTCTTGGATGGAGTGGGGCCTGCAGTGGCCGATCTGGTAGTCGCCATGTGCGTGACACTGGGCCGAAAAAGTCCGCCAAGTACGACTGTCTGGAGCTCCGGAGGTTCGCCTGGCTGCCCAGCGGTCGTGACATCCAGAGAGGGGGGTAATAATATCTTTTGATCATTTCAGTGATCGATCTTACCTGCCTTTACCATTGAAAATCTACTCTTTTATGCCTTATGCTTTACAGCTGTTTGGCGGTTTTTGTGACGTCGTAGCAACGCCAAGAGTCTTTTTGTTTTTTTGCAATTTGTTTGTCTATATATATTCTCACTGTTTGTGCAATTATGTCATTGCTATGCCTGATGAAGGGACCCTGTGCGGCCTTATAAGTGCTTGTGTTTTTGACATTAGTTTTCAATAAATCCACAATTGATTATCCTGAATCTGGTGTGCTGGTGACATTTCTCTCATATCTTTGCCTCAGTGTTTCCGCACCAATAATCCATCGTGTGTGTGTGTGTGCATGCGTGTGTGTGCATGCGTGTGTGTGCATGCGTGTGTGCCCACAATCTGTGAACTCAAAATGCGAAGGAATCAATTTCCTCCTCTCAACAGAAATCTCAGGCAGGGCCTGATGGCCACAGGCTTACATTCCCACTCCTGCAGACCCTGGTAAGCTCCCTTCCCATGAGATCCACCTGCTTTGCAGAGAGTTCTGTATGCTGCTGTAACCTCACCCAGTCCTCTGTTTAGGGCTGAGCACCACTATTGGCAATAGCGAATTAGCAATAGTAAAATCCAACAAAAAATGCAAGCCTTCAATCTGCTGGCATTTTTAATTACCAGCCTGTCACTAAACAATAGAAATACGCTAGTGAGAGGTGGAGATACAGAGTACAAGAAGTACATGAAAAGAAGTGTTTGGTTTTATGTCTTGATTGAATAAAGAAGATTTCCTAATTCCAGGACAGCACACGAGAGAGGGGATCCACCCACCTACAAACAGGAAACTATTATGGTAAGTTCAGAGTCCCTGCTGAGTTTTACAGATCTTCTTGGAAAATCTCAGCCAGGACTTCCAGAACAGCTGCCAATACCTCTAATGGTGCTAATAGGAGGTCTACTATTATTTATAGAACTTCTACTCACAGAATCCAGGCCAGTATGGCTAATAATAGCCACAGATTCCGAACCAGGACATCCAGAATGGCCTGAGGTTAGACTGGGTGTGTCACCTCTGATTTAGAGGGGTATTTAAGCTTCAGCTCTGCAAGGAGCTGGGGCTGTATCTTTAAGCCAGCTTCCTACATGTACAAAGAGCTTTAATACTACTGTTGTTTCTTGTTTGCTGACCCGGACCGTCTGACCATGCTCCGCTTGCTGCCTGCCCTGATCCCATGACCCAACTTGGCTCTCGTCTCCTACCTTATCTACTGACTACTCGTTGCTGACTTTTGACCGCCCAACCACTCTCTGCTAGCTACCTGCTTTGACCACTGCTTGGATCCGACTATGTTTTCGTCTCCAGTTTTCATCAACTTTCTACTAGCTGCATGAGGAGAAGCAACTAGGTATGCACTGATACTATTTTTTCCAGACCAAGTACAAACACCGATACCTTTCCTCGCCGATGGCAATTACTGATACTTTTTTTTTTAGTGTCATGTGACAATTTTTCTAAAACAATACAGACTGACTATTTAAGGACAGTGGAGAAGTGCCAGGGCCCGCTCCCAGTTGCAAACGTAGCCACTCACTCCAAGCTGTAGCGGGACTACAAATCTCAGCAATACATTATACAGCAATGCAAAATACCACCAGCTATAGAGGACTCCAAATCCCAGTGAAAAATTATACAGCAATGCAGAATACTACCATCAGCCAAAGAGGACTACAAATCACAGCAATATATTATATGGCAATGCCAAATGGTACCGGCTATAGAGGACTACAAATCCCAGCATTACATTATAAAGCTATGCAGAATAATAAGAAGCTACATACTCTGTGCATACTCTGGGCTGATGTCTCCAGTGGAGATCTCAGGTGGCTGTGCAGGGTCTCAGGAGGGTGTGCCGGGTCTCAGGAGGGTGCGTGGAGTCTCAGGTGGCTGTGCAGGGTCTTAGGAGGTGTGCAGGATCTATGGTGGACTGTGGGGGGTCTAAGGTGGGCTGTGCGGGGGGTTAGGAATCTGTGCGGGGTTTCAGGTGGCTGTGCGGGGTCTCGGGTGGATGTGCAGGGTCTCGGGTGGCTATGAGGGGTCTCGGGTGGCTATGCGGGGTCTCGGGTGGCTGTGTGCGGTCTCAGGAGTTTGTGCAGAGTCTTAGGAGGGTTACGTGGGGTCTCAGGAGGGCTGTGCGGGATCTCAGGAGGCTGTGTAGGGTCTCATGAGATTGTGCAGGGTCTCAGGTGGGCTTTACAGGGTCTGAGGAGGCTGTGCAGGGTTTTATGTGGCTAAGCATGGTCTTAGGAGGCTGTGCACGGTCTTAGGAGGGCTGTATGGGAGTCTCAAAAGGCTGTGCAGGGTCTCAGGAGGGCTGTAGGGGGTCTCAGGAGGTTGTGGGGTGTCGCGGGTGGCTGTGCAGGGTCTGAAGAGGCTGTGCAGGATCTCACGAGGCTATGTGGGGTTTTAGAAGGCTGCTAAGGGTCTCACGGGCGACGTGCTGTAGAAAGGAGGAGATGTTAACAGGCGTCGCGGTTCACAGGAAGACTGCCTAGGTCCCCCACTTGCTGGGGACCTCGGCAGCCCTCCTGTAAACCAGCGGCTTCCTGTGCTGCAGTTTAAAAGCACCGGCTGCAGTTTAAAAATGTAAAGCGCCGTATCGGCACTTAGTATTGGGGCATTTAACTCGTACTCATAAAAATGCCCAATATCTGCACCAGTATCGGTGCATTCCTAGAAGCAACTATTCTCGTGGGCACAGAGGCTTTAGATGAGCCTTCCCTTACTCACATGTGACCAGGCTCGAGTTCTCCCGTGTTGCCTCTGGTGGTGTGGGGTAAGTGGGAAGCCGTCGGTGGCCAGCTTTGTATGCTGCTGAGTTGTGGATGGACCCTGTCCAGAAGCGGTCTTGGGCTCTTCTTGTATGGGCCGCTCCCAGTTGGAACAGGTCCATACACCTTATCTTTGGGGGGGCATGTTGAAACATGTCTCTCTACAGCTAGGGTCTCCTTGAATGGACAGCAAAGCAGTGCAGTTGTGGGAACGGGCTGTCTAGATGCCTGGTCATCCACAGACACCAGGGAGGGAGTGCAAGTGGATGGAGAAGTCATGATCCTGGAGTTTCTCAGGAGTGTTCCAGCAGTCTTCCTCTGGTCAGCAGCGCTACACAATGCAGTCTGATTCTGCCATGCCAGTTGCTACTGATTCAGCAGATTTGGACATTATGGCAAGGCAGGTTAAGGTAGGTTTGAGTTCTTTTTGTTATGGGTCTCCTTCCTCCTATACCCATGCTGTGGGTAGAGCACAGTATGGGTTAACCTCGGGAGGGTCCTTTTGGGTGTTGGTTTGTTGGTTGCTTGGGTGTTGCAGTGTCTCTTACAAACACAGGATCTGTATGCACCATGCACAGCAAGCAACTCTCAATTTGGAGAGCAGCAGCTCCAGGTTAAGCAACCTTTTAACTCCTTACCTCTCTTTTTTCATATTTGTGGGTGTGTAGGAGTACTAGAGGTGTATTTACTCTTTACTCTCACTTACACTATCCTTTTTTTGCAGGGGGTCGGCACAAGGAGAGATAACAGCCTAGGGCAGGGAATTAAAGTTCAAGGAGGTCTGTTGAGTAAAATGTCTTTAGGATGTTCGAATCGCGGGTCCAGACAGAACAGTCACTCAGTCTGTGCCTGTTAGGCGGTCCGCTATTTAGGCCTTATTCACACCTCTGCACTACAACGCACAGCTGCTAGTATGTGTTCCTAGGCACAGTGCTAATGCACCGATTCCAACACATCACACTGTTTATTTTTCTTTATCTTTTGTTGGAACTTTATTGAAATGTCAAGAGTGACAGTTCATTAAGTTCTATGGGGACAGAGCAGTGCGATGCAGTTGCGGCCCGCATACAGTACTTTTTTTCAGCACACACAACGGCAACGAGGTGGTGTGAACTGAGCCCGAGACAAAATTGCCTTGTCTAGTGTTGGGGCTGCACTGGAAAAAATGGCTAGAGCAGCTCAAGTGCATCTGGTGTGAGTGCAACAAATGTAAGGGGGAACTCCACTGGGGTCAACTAATTAGTTGTCCCAGTGGGGCGTGTCCACAATGGAGACTTGAGCAGACGTGTGTTACTGAGCTCTGCTGCCCTCTGGGCCTTTTATCCCTCATTTATCCTTCTGTGAGACTCTCTTCGCATCTATTTTTACTCCTCTAGACTGATTACCTTTTCCAGTGGTTTAGCATGACCAGGGGGAAGCAGTCCTTGCACTCTTACATGGGGGATCACAGAGATCCTGGCGGGCTTGGAGATCGTAGGTCGCTTACGCGTGCCAACATGCCATTGCAGACAGAAGCATGCAATCCTGCGTCTCTGGACAGAGCCAACTTCTCTCCATTCTTTGCAGTGGAGCGAGCACACAGGATGCCAGCGGCCAGGGATCCTCCCAGCTCTCCTCCTCGTACATTCATCTTACTGCTTCTTAACTTTTGAGACAGGGACTTGGTGCTTCGGGAGGCTAGGAATCAAGGTGACCTGTGCTTTGAGAATACCAACCTTATGTTGTTCCCGGATTTTTTCTGCGGATACACAACGCCTCCGTAAGTCTTTCCACCAGGTAAAATCGATTTTCCTGGTTTTCTGTTGCATTCACAGTGGATACTTGAGCCTTTGAGTTTGTGCTGGCAGTCCGAAGCTATCTTTTGCTTCATGCTGTGGCTGCCTATTGCCTGTTGCTGGGAGTCTCATAGTCTGTTACGCCGGAGGATGGCATCTCTCCTCTCCTTGCCGCTTCTTGGTTTTGCTTAATTTTGATTAACTTTTCAGTTTCACTCAGACTATCTGTTCACGACCCTGTTTTGAGATATTGTTCTTAGTTGGGGAAAATTAAAACTCACTCTTCTTGTGTTTTCCTTTTTCTTTTTTTCTCTCTTGTGTGGGCAGGGTGGAGGTTGGGGAATCTTTTTGTCTTTGTATTGTTCTGGAGCTTTTGTTCATCTTTGGCACTGTACACCTTTTTGTGATACCTGTTGTTCTGTGTGGTATGGGGGGATACTGTTTTCCTCTGAGGGGTGCTCTGTTATCGCTGTTCTTTCCTTCTGGGTCTGGCTTGAGCTGATGGCAGGTATTCTCTGCCTTTACTTATTCCCTTATAGGTAACTCCATAATCTCATATAGTGGAATGTTCATAGGCTGAATTTAAAATTTAAACGGGCCCTAGTTTTCCAATTTTTGCGTAATTATAATCCCCACCTTTTTGTATTACATGAAACTCATTTAGTAGGAAGTAAAGTGCTTAGTCTGAAAGGGACCTCTGGCGGAGACCCAACTTTCTGACCCTGGCCCTACACTGTACCCCAGAATTCTTTGGCAGTCTTCAGATTTAATAATGCCATGCACACAGTCAAGACATCTAGTGCCTGAAGCAGCAAAGCAACTCCAAAACATCAGTGAACCTCCACCATGTTTGACTATAGGGACTGTATTTTTTCATTTAAAGGCCTCATTTCTTTTCTTGAAAACAGTATAATGATGGGCTTCCTCAGGTAAGTTTTGGCAAACTCCAATCTGTCTTTTTTATGTTTCTGTGTCAGCAGTGGGGTCCTCCTGGGACTCCTACCATAGCATCCCTATTCATTCAGATGGTGACATATAATGCAAGCTGACACAGTTGTATCCAGTGCCTGAAGGTCAGCTTGAATTTGTCTGGAAGTTGATCGAGGGTCTTTATCCACCATTCGAACAATCCTTCTTTACAATCTTTGATCAATTGTTCTCATTCGTCCACGTCCAGGGAGATTAGCTACAGTGCCATGGGCTGTAAACTTCTTGACAATGTTGCGCACAGTGGACACAGGAACAATAAAGGGGTTCTAAACCCTCCGTTTTTGTTGCCTATATCTACTGCTATCAAGCTCGTCTCCCGCCCGAGAATCCGAAACTGCTCGGGCGGCCGCAAAGCATCAAAACATCAGGAAAGAAGAAGAAGATCCGATTAAGAGACATCATTTAAGGTAAGTGCTAACATTAACATTGGGGGAAGGGAAAATTTTTTTATCCTTTAATGTCACTTTAAGATCTCTGGAGATGGACTTGTAACCTTGAGATTGTCCATGCTTTTCCACAAAAACTTGGAATGCATTTCTTGCAATTTGTGGAAGGTGCCAACAATTTTGTCCAGTCCATTTTTGGAGTTTTGCGTGGAATGTGTCAGATTTGGCTTTTTTTTCTCCACTTTTTTGTGTCACACCAATTAGGGATGCACCAATACTGGTTTTTTTGGTATCAAGTACGAGTACCGATATTCTTTGTTTGGTACTCGCCGATACTGAATACTGATACCGGAAGTCCCATTAAGGAAGCCAGGCAGGGGGGCGTGGCCAGGATGTGAAGCAGGGAGCTCCGCCGCTGCACTAACAATCTCCAGTCTTCATCCTGATCGTTCAGCCTCTTAATTACTCACCTTGGCTCCTGTGGATTGCCAGTTGCGGGTGACATGCCCTCCTGAAGGAAGTCTCAGTGTGCGGCCTCGTGCTCATCCGCCGCCATCTTGCCTTCTTCCCCTGCTGCCTGCGTGTGCTCCTGCTCAGCCCGTATTATGGAGGGGGAAGCCGCAGATGCTGTGGCTATCCCTCTAGACACGCCTGCCACCCCATCGATCTCAGGTAATGAGAGGCCTCAGACAAAAACAATCCTGGAAGACATAGAGGGCTGTAAAATAGCTCTCCAGCCTTGTAATTTGATAGATCAACCACTGGTGTTTATCCAGTATTAAGTAGGAGACAAAAAAAGCATTTCAACCTAAGAAAACTGATCTGATCCAAATAGTGCGTTGATTACATTGTTGCTGATAAATAACAGGATACAATATGCTGTGACTTTAAAACTCATTTCAAGCACAGGATCATTAGAAATATATTAAAATAATTAATATATAAATTAAATAAAAGTAGAAATTTCCATTTCTACCAATGTAGTTTTGCTTCCACGTAGCTGCTTTTCTATTCAGTCTATTAGCAGTTAAATTGATGTAGTAATGTATGCGAAAGGTCAAAGTAACATCAGGGAACTTTGTACCCTTGTTTCGCAAACACTGTGCGATGGTCCCAGCCCAGTGTCTAGCACCTGAGGGAGGTTAGCCATTGACAAGGAAATTGCTTTGCCAGAAGTCTAAGTACAACTTATTAGACAAAGAAGTTGGATGAGCAGACCAGACACCATATACTTGCTCTCTTACATTTAGCTTCCAGTAAATCACATGGTGAATGACTCTCTAAGGTACATGGAGGTAGAAAAAAGACAGGTATGTTACATTTTACTCAGCTGCTCTTTCTAGGCCATTG
>NW_017308774.1:79048-107913 GCF_000935625.1 Nanorana parkeri | reverse complement strand
TATATTAGATGTCTTTTTGTGAAGAATCTCACTCCACTTGCCCTGGCAAATATTCAAACCAGTTATGTTGATAATGAAGGTTGTGTCTCTATCTATTATTTTGTTATGTACTCTTATCTTTTAGCTTAGACTTGTGTTTTACCCTTTAAAAATATGAACAATTTGTAATACTCTACAGTAATTTGATCACGTTAAATTTAGAAGAAAAAAAAATATGTCCAAAATATTTTACTACATGCATACATTATCTGCTACATTCCAGCTCTGCACATTCACATCAGTCCCTGCCTTCAAGGAGCTTACAATTAGTGATGAGCCGAACACCCCCGGGTTCGGTTAGAATTTTCGAACATGGGAAAAGTTTGAATTCGAACTCAGTGCAAGTCTATGGGGGTAGATCTTTCAAAAACAAATGTACCCATTTTGAAGCCTTATATGCAATTTATTGGCCATAAAACGTGTATGGGAATTCGGGTACTGCCCTGGGGGACATGAATCAATGGGGAAAAAAACCTTTTAAATATACCGTTTTTAAAGGAGAAGTGATTTTAACATCACCTAAAGGGTAACAACAAAAATAAAAAAAACCTTCAAATATCGTGCCTGGGGGATCCCCTTACACTGCCTGTAAAGTGGCGTATCTGTATGATGTATAGAACCTGCTGCACCAAAACTGACATTTCTAAAAAAAAAAAAAAAAGACTTTTTTTTTTTAACCACTTGCTGACTTGTTAAACCCCCTTCCTCCCAGGCCATTTTCAGTATTCAGCACTGCAGCACTTTCCATCATGCAATGCTGTACTGAAATTAATTTTATACAATTTTTTAGGGACAGATAGAGCTTTCTTTTGGTGGTATTTAATCACCACAGAGGTTTTAATTTTTTTACTATATAACGAAAAAAGGACCGTAAATTAATTTTTTTAAAACTCTTTTCCCTACGATATGTTATAAAATATTTATTATTACTCAATTTTTTGGTAAAATATAAATGATGGGGTCACGTTGGGTAAATAGACACCAAACATGTCAAGCTTTAAAATTGCGTGCGCCCACAAAATCCCAAAAAAACTACCATGCCTAAAATTGGCCATAAGCGACGCTTTAAAAGCTTTTACCGCTCATTAGTTTAGTGTTATCAGTGATTGATGGGCCTAGAATTATTAATCTCACTGCGACGTTCGCGGCAGTATGTAACATGTGCGGCGCAATCGTTGTTTTTGCACGTAGGCGAGCCCAACGCGTATTTAAGTATATAAGTGCGCGCGCGGGGGACTTAAAACTTTTTGGGGTGTTTTTTTGTAATATGAGACTTTTACATTTTTTTGGACACTTATTTTTTACACTTAACTTGATTGCTGTCACATTGGGGGATAAAAAGCTCCCAATGTGATAGCTAAAAAAAAATGACATGTCCTCTTAATGGAGACATCAGGGGTCCCCAAGACCCCTAATGTCACCTAGGGACCCCCAAAGAAGCTGATGAAGCAGAGATCTGCTCCCAGCTCCCAGTCTGCTCGTGCGCGCCCGCGAGCAGGAAAAAAAAAAGACGTACATTTACGTAACCCCGTCGGGAAGGATCCGCCGTCCGTCTGTAATTTTACGATATGCGGGTGGCAAGGGGTTAAACGTGTGGTTACCCCTCCCAAATAATACCAGACCCTTTATGTCTGGTAGGAATGTTAGGAGGGACCCCATTTAAAATAGAAAAGTGTGGGTTTCCCCCCAAAAGTCTTACCAGACCCCATGTAAAAAAAAAAAATAAGTATGTGGGGTTCCCCCTTAAAGTCATACCAGGCCCTTAAGGTCTGGTAGGAATTTTAAGGAGGTACCGCACCCCCAAAAATGGGGGGGCGTGGGAGGGTGCTTTTCCCGGGTCGTCCCTGGAAAAGTACCTTGTCCCCGTGTCGATAGGGACAAGGGCCTCTTCCCCACAGGCCCAGGGGCGTTGGTTGTGGGGATGCAGGCAGGGGGCTTATTCACATCGAGGTACCCCAAAGGGGCACCCAGATATGGCCCCCCCTTGTGAATGAGTAAGGGGTACTTATACCCCTACCCATTCACAAAAGGGTTAAATAAAAGTTTTAAAAAAAGGTCAAATCCTTTTTTTCCTAAAAAGTCTTTTATTTAAAAAAAATGGATCCACCAATGTAATCCAGTGTCAATCACGACATCCAGCGTTGTCCACGACTACAACGAAATAAAAAAAATAAAACAATAAAAAATAAATAGAAATAAAATGTAAAAAGAAACGACGACCACTGTCCCGTCGCTGCGACGAGCACCCGCCGCAGAATGGCATTTTTACAGATGCCGGCAACTTGTAAATAATTGGGCAGAGCTTGCAGTGACAGCTAGCTCCGCCCAACTGTTTACAGTTGTAACAGGTAAGCCATGATTGGGCAGAGTCCTCATGACTTTGTTCAATCATGGCTCTTACAGTTCTCTGTGCCCGGATTGGGCAAAGTCTTGCACCTGACTTGTGGTCAGGTGCAAGGCTTTAGCCAATCAGGGATCACAAGCACAGTGCCTTGTGCAAGGCATTTGGCGACGCCCTGACAGTTTGTGTGTTTGCCGAACATACGAATTGCCGATGTTCTAGTCGAACTCACGTTCGGCTCGAACATCGAGCCCATCACTACTTACAATCTAAGGTCCCTATCTCACATGCACACAGGACAGATTAAGACAGGAGCCAATTAACCTTCCAGCATGTCTTTGGAGTAATGACAGCAGCAGCACAGGGAGAACAAGGCAGAAGTTCTAATTACTATGCCACTGTGCAGGGGAAGGACTTCTTCATACAGAGCAACCGCAAGTAGAAGCATCAATGGAAGATTATAGTGATGTGTAGCTTTACTTTGGGTCTCTATCTCTCCTTGACTATCTATCTATCTATCTATCTATCTATCTATCTTGGGGATAACATCCTCCCCAATATCTATACCGCACCACCACCCTTCAAAGTAGCTTGGAATTAGGAAGCCTGAATTGTTTGAGAGCTCTATTTCTGCTTTATTGTTAGGGGTAGACATGCACAGCTTTCTATTTTTCAGTAAGAGGACTGGCAGTATAAAAGTGAGGAAAAGAGAGAGGAGGATGGGAGAGTACTCCTAAAAATGCCATGCTTCAGTGACAACAGCCATACAGCAGCATCATAATTTAAAGGACCAGCAGCTGATGCTTTCTGCTAACTTGGCTTCTGAGAGCAGAATGATGTGTGTGTCAGAACACATATGGGTGTCAATGGGGAAAAAGCAGGATATCCCTATAGAAGAGTCAGAAGTCAGAGAGCAGCGATGTGCTGAAAGAGGGAGAAGGGGCATTTTGCAGTGGACATCAGGTAGCACGGTACCCAGGGCTGGAAAAGCCTTCAATCACTATGGAGCTACAGGGTATACACATGGATTCATTTAATAGTCAGCCACTTACTTACTGACAGCTTGTCAGTGTATTAAATAGATCCTATTAAATCTGTTTTAACTCTGCAGTGATTAAAGGAAGAAATACACACACGCCCACACCCAGAAATATGCACACCCAAAAATACGCACACACAGAAATACGCACACACACACACACACACACACACACACACACTAATACACCTACCATCCAGAAATAGACACATTAATACACACACACACAATAAGGCGCCATTCACAGCTGTCCGTTTAGGAGCGATAATTAATTCCTGTGTCAGGAATTTGCATTTTTCTGCAGTAGGAATCCCTAATCTGTCGGTTACAAGCAGCAGCTTCCACCCATTCAAGTTGGTGCATCCACAGAGAGTGATTGATTCCTAACTACATGTAATCATATCACATACCATTACATGCGGTGTTCTGGCGTTTACATGCAGCGGCTGTCACCTGAATGCCATTTAACTTGAACAGGTGACAGTTGCCACTAGTAAACGACAGAATAGGGATTTCTGTTGCATGAAAACGCAAATTCCTGATGCAGGAATCCCTAATCGCACCTAAACTTACAGGTGTGAATGGGCCTAATACATACACACATAGAGAAATACCCCCCACCCCCTCACCCCCACACATGTACATATACACAAAAAATGCACAATAATACTTGCCTAACCCTGTTTTTCTCTCTCCCCCCTTTGTCCCCTGCAGAAAATATAAAAGTGCCCCCCATCACCTGCATATTCCCTGGTGATCTAGTGGTTGATTAGTAAGGTCTGGCGCAAACCTTACTAATCCTTCCTTTCAGTCGAAGCTGAGAACTGTCAGAGCTCTGGCCGAAAGGAGACTACTGAGTGCTGGAGCTGACAGGAGTAGCTATGCAGTCTGCATCTGACAGAGATGCAGATCATGTGGCTGTTCCCCATGTCAGGTACGGCATACCTGACTTGACAGCCGGCTTCAGGCCGAATGGTACCGGTTTGCGGGCCGGAGTTGGTCCGTGGGCCGGTACTTTGAGACCGCTGGAGTAGAGGCTGTGCCTCCACTTTACTCCCTGCCACCCCTTGGTGGCCTTGTGTGGAATCCGGCCCTTATGGTACCCACATTCAGGGTCTAAACACCAGTTTGGCAAAGCTCTTCGCACTGCAACTCCTCTCATATAATCTAGTGGAAAGTTCCCAGACTGGGCAGATAACAGTGGCAGATTTCCAGCTGTACCGTTCATATTTTTTATTTGCATAATATGCAGCATTAATCAAACTAAAAAAAATATTTGCATGTATATGAATCTGCAAACCTTACAAAGATATATCCCATAAATGTCAGTTTTCATTATTTTTATATTTTTTCTTTTAATATAGTCACTGGAAGCACAGCTGCAAGGGGAATCCTGCATACATGCATACCCCAAAGACATCCTGGTAGGTTAATTGGCTCCTCTCTAAGTTGGCCCTCTATGTATGCATGTGAGATAGGGACTGTAGATTGTAAGAACCTTGAGGGCGGGGACTGATGTGAATGTGCAACTATGTAAAGCGCTGCGTAAATTGTCTGCGCTATATAAATACCTGTAATAAATAAATAAAATGAGCAGCAAATGGAGAAGGGAATCCACACCAGAGGAGGAGTAAGTAAGGTCAAATAGATGTCAAACAATGCCATCAAACGTTTGTCCCGGTAGCCAATTTTTACCCTCCCATGCCTAAGGACTACAGCTCTATTTTTTCACAAATACACCTCCCTGTGACTTTTGTCTCTGTCACTATGTCACTGCTATCAAACTTTGGTGGCACTGGACAATTTTTCCCACACAAATTTAAAGTCTGTTAATTTTTTTTTATGCCTTTGCCTTGTGTCTTCACATTTGAATAGAAATCTCATTCTTTGTTTTAAAAGCTGGTTCACATCTTTAAGCTACAGTTTAGAATGTTTTTTAGTTGGGAATGTTTAGTGGAGCACTCTCTCTCTATTTTGTTTAGAAAAAATAGACATATGATATTAGGGCCAATTGTAGCAAACAAAACAAAATGTCTAACCATCACTTGTACCATATATCAGTGTAGCCCTGTTTTGGGGGGGGGTTTAAATGAAACTGCCCTCTCAAAACAGGCTATGGCGCTAACCTGCAGGTAACTATGTGAGCCAGAGCCTTCGCTAAATAGAAGAATGGGTTTTGACAATAAATTTGGCAGTGCCTCCACCTAGACCAGGGCTCCTCCATATGAGGAGGTGCTCCCTTCCTAGGACATTTACCAGTGACTTATACAAGATAACTTAAAGCAGAAGTACTACTGCTCCCAGCATAGATTTCTACCAGAAATATATGTAGTCACACCAATATATATATAATGCAAGCTTTATATAGATCAAACAGATAATGTTACATACGATACAAACACGAACATTCAGGAATGACAAATAAAATGATCATATGTCCTATAAGAATGGTGCACCTATACCCGGGTATATATATATATATATATGCAGTCACTTTATTTGGATACCTCCAAATGTGGATTGCAGCATAGTCCAGTTGCAGGGGCCCCTGGTGAGATTATATTTAAGGCAGAGTCCAATCCAGTTTGAGAAGACGCAATGCTGGAGCAGCAGCAGATGAATGCACTTCTTGAGGAGACCATCTGGAATGCGTCACCTATAAAGTAAAACAGACCTATCTATTCTATCTCTTGGTCCCTGTTCTAATTCTAGGCTATCAATACAACCGGGCCTCTAACTGTCTAAGCGGCCATCGGATGCCTAACCTACCTCTACCCTATAATGTTTACTGTTCCCTAAGCTAACACTAGCAAAGGAATTCCAAACCAAAAAGAGTGCTATTCCTTTAAATAATAACACTGCAAGTGTTCACTGCAACAACAGAAGATTCACCTGATAAGACCTAGTCAGGTGAATGTAACTCTTATACAGCTGAGAAATCACAATTATCTTGCAGTATGCAAATAGCTCAATGATACTGAATCAGAGATACCTCTGACAGGAATCTCAGGATTCTCACACAGGAGTCATGGCAACATAATAGAAAGTGAAACTACACAGTGCAGGAACACTTGCCTAATATATCTCCTTTTTGGTTTGGATGAACTCAGAATCAGCATGCAGTATTTCTCAGTTCCAAAACATATGGCATGAGGGCACACACTCTCAATATTACCTCACGAAAAGACCATATATCTAACTGTGGGGTTTCCTAACCTTTTAGCAGGGGCAGGAAGCATATCCTATGAAAAGGAAGAATCTGTTTGTAACAGAACTCTATGGTCGTGGATAACATTAATGTAAACAAAACCACAGAAAGTGTATAAAAGAACAGTTCCCTACATCAGTGTTTTGTGAAATCATAAAACAAAGTGTCAGCTGGATCTACATAAGCGCTTGTGACCCAATCTCATACAGGAAAGGGTCTTGGCAAGGAGGTGAGCAGCTTGTAGTATTATTTTTTTTTTTTTTAAATCTTTGTTAGTTAACAGAAAACATACTGATAAGGTTACACGCCATCAAGGGCTGCTCGCAGGCACCCAACAAGCCTTGAAATATAGAAAATGTGAAATCTGCGCTTGTGGAAGGATTGGGTGTGAGAGCTGCTGCGCTATAGACTTTAAAGTCAAAACAATAAAATAATGAGCGTGCAGCGCTAAAAGTGCTTCATGTGCAACACGTATATTGTGCTGAATCTCTTGAGTAAATTGAGTGTAATCCCTTTTACAGGGATATTTAAATATGTAAAAAAAGAAATTTTAACAAATAAACAAAAATATGTGGGCAAACTGCAATCAATGTTAAGTGATCTCAGTGTCACCATGTAACAATACCCTTAATTGCTAAGATGAAACAGATAAATGTATCATGAAAAAATCCACTGTGTAGCTGTGTGTCAGCTGTAAAAAACATAATCAGATCATGTTCAATAATCAAAATTAAATTAAATTGTGATAATAGTGCATAAAGTCCAAAGTAGAATAATAAAATTGAAGCCCAAACAAAAGTATTCCAACACCGCTGTGCAAGTGTCCCACTGTTTGTGGAAATTAAGCAGTGTAGATGAATCTATACGTCCACATTCAAGGTATTCTATCCGGCAGTATCCTGTCACTCGAGCATTTGTGGGATCATAAAAGAAAACTCCTCATGGTGTGGCAAGTATACACGTTTATTTAAAAAAAAACATAGAAAACTCAGTTAAAACAGCAAAGACCGGTCGGTCAAACACAGCGCCAAATCCAGCGTAAGCAAGAACAACACATTTCCTTAGCACTTCAGGCAGACACAACCTTAATAAAAAAAAAAAAAGAGAAAAGGTAAACGCGTTCGAACTGTTGCAAAACAAGTAGTGTAATTCAAAAAGAATTGCATCAGCAGTTTCGGGCCATAACCTGACCAGGATTCGTGCTTAAGGCGGAATCTCTAACCCTAACATATCTGATGATCTAATCATCTCAAAAAGAAATCCTAAGCATAGGAAGATATAGAAGAAAGAGTAAATCCAAGGATAGAACTATAAAGTAAAGAAACAGATGGAGAGGCGGAAGGTCGAAAAAGATGAAAAACCAAGCAAGAATTACAGAAATGCAGCAAAGTGGGGAATAAACAAGCATCAAAATAGAAGTATGAAAAGGGAGTGAGAATCCAATAAGAAGAAAAGTTATATAGTAATAAAAGGGGGTAGGAAGGGGGAGAGGGCACCTGCCACCTGTAGCTCCAGTTCCGGAGGTACCCCAGATACCAGGCTCCGAACTCAGAGCTACTATCCAATGTAGACTCAGGGCGTGTGGTCTCCCCCTGGGAGCAGTCACATTAAGAGAAATCGGAAGTCACAATCTTCAGATAAGAGTCAGTGGTAGTATAATGCGTCCAAGCTCTCCAGGTGTTATGAAAACGCTCCTCTGTATTGTGGACAGTGGCAGTGAGATCTTCCAAAAGATAAATCTTGTTCACCGTAGAAAACCATAGTTTCAGCAATGGAGCAAGGGCTGATTTCCATAGCATGGGTATGCACCCCTTCGTGGCGTTGAGTAGATGGATAGAAAGGGAAGATTTATATCGATGGCGTGATAAATTGGTCACGTGTAATAAGAACACCTCAGGGCTCAACTTGAGTTCCAGAACCACCAATTGGTTAATAATGTCTCTCACCTCGCTCCAGAATTTGGTGAGGACAGGACAAGTCCAGAAAATGGTCAGCATAGTGCTCACACCCGAGTCACATCTCCAGCAAGTTGCAGGGATCACAGGATTAATCTTATGCAGGACATATGGGATACAATACCATCGGGATAAGATTTTATAACCCTACTTCTGGAATCTATTAGCAATCGAACATTTATGAGCGCAGTACAGGATCGTATCCCTCTGTTGAGGGGAGAAAGAGGTTTCCAGGTCACTTTCCCACTTCACAAGGAACTAAGGAATGAACTCAGGGGACAGGGCGACTAGGGACTTGTAGATCAGGGACAATGCATATTGAACCGGCTCCCCTCAGTTGCAAATGTCTTCGAAATGTGTAGGAGGCCTACCAACATTTAGCGATGTAGGGATGGCTAGGAGAAAGTGCCTAAGCTGATAAACGCTCCAGATATCCAAAGGGGGCTCTACCAGACTCTGGAGAGCTGGCAACGCCATCCATTGACCCCAACCCGAAAGTCCCACATAGACGTATATTCCCCATCACCAGGGTAAGCGGGGGATGGAATAGAGAGATCGAAAAGGACTGAAATACGGAGCATGCAACCCGCTCGTGGGATGATGTGAATACGCTACCAGTACGGTGCTGGAAAGCCAGGAGAGCCCCATCAGCGGAATTGGAGAGCCAGTGGATTCCATACGTACCCATTGTTTATAGGCGGAGTGGCAACACCAATCAACCACTCTGTTAAGGTGTACCACTCAGTAATACAGCAGGCAGGCTGATACCCCCCGGCCGATTTAGGTAGGCTAAGTAGACGCCGACCAATTCGAGGGGCCACATGTGCCCAAACAATAGTCGAAAAGAGTCGTCAGAGACGAGAGAAGAAATGAGGAGGGAGACGGATGGGCAGCGCCTGCATGAGGTATAAGATCCTGGGAAAGATTGTCATCTTTAGGGCGTTGCACCGTCCAAACCAGGTCACCATGAGGGCATGCCAAATTTGCAGGTCCTGTTTGACGGTCAACAGGGGAGGAGCAAAGTTGGCTTAATATAGCTAGGTTGGATCGGTAGTGAGGTGGGTGCCGAGATAGACCAACTAACTGATCTCCTATCTGAATGGGAATTGGGCTTGAAGGAAGCTGTGTTCAGATGGGGGAAGCGTAATATTTAGGGCTGCAGATTTCGACCAGAGAGAGCCATACACCCTAAACTCTTGCATGAGTTTCAGGAGAGAGCTCTTGGGCGGGAAATAAAAACATTATGTCATCGGCATAAGCAGCGAGCTTGTGTTCCACCAAGTCACTCTTGAGCCCCGAAATTCTGGGATTTCGACGGATGTGACACAAGAAAGGTTCCAATGCTAGTATGAACATAAGAGGTGAAATGGGACAACCCTGCCACATACCATTCGTGAGGGGGAAATAAGAGGACCTGGCCTCATTAACGTTGACCACTGCTGTAGGGTGGATTAAACAGTATGCAAATGCAAACAGCCATGACAGCATATGTGGATGTAGTCCGATATGTCGTAGGGTGGATCGCAGGAACGGCCAGTCTACCCTTTCGAAAGCCTTTTCGGCATCGGTAGATTGAAGCATTAGTGGGGGTGAAGCGGAGCAGGCCCCATGAATAATGTTGAGGACTCTGGTGGTACCACCAGTTGTTGAACACAAGGGGTTAATCCGGTCGCCAAAATTTTCGTCAATAGTTTAAAATCTGTGTTCAGCAGAGCTATGGGGCGTTAGCTATCACATTGAGCTGGGTACTTCCACTCCTTCGGAATCACTGTGATATGAGCCCATAGTGAGTCAACGGAAAAAGGTTGGTTCTGGAGGATAGAGTTAAATGCGTTCAAGAAGTGAGGCTCCAGCTGTTCTAGGAAGAATCGATAATATGGGGGTGTGTATCCATCAGGGCACGGAGCCTTCCTCCGTTTAGAGTGACGCAGGGCAAGGGTTGATTCCTCTGATGAGATAGTGAGTTCTAGGCTCTCTATCTGCCAGAGAAAGAGAAAAGAGCCCAGAGCTCTGGACGTACGAGGCAATCTCGGCCTCCCGATCAGACGCATCCCGGAGGTGGGGGTCTTGCCGAAGGTTGTAGAGTCCACTATAAAAGGCACAGAATTCCTCAGCCATATTCTGCGAGAGCATGAGCCAAGAGCCACCCCTGGAAGTCAACTGGGAAATGAATGTATTACATCGAGGACCGTGTAGTGCTCAAGAAAGATACTTACCGCGTTTGTGGGCATATTCGTATAGGGTCCTCCTGCCACTCAGGACTCGCCGCTTCACTCTCATAAATAATAAGGTATTTAGAGTCTCGCTAACCTGCACTAGCTCAGTATAGGACACGATCGCTAGCGACGATTGCACAATTTGTGCAATCGTTGCAGGAGAGTATCTATTTGAGCAGTCCGCTCCCTTTTGCGCCGAGCACCATGTTTAAACAGTGTGCCATGTATGGCACATTTGTGTGCTTCCCACACGGAAAGGGGGCTAATAAGAGTCAGAAACATTCGTGCGGAAGAACACTCGGGATTCATTAAGTCTCCAGGATGAGCACTTGGAGGTCGGGGCCAGGAGGTCTATACTGAGTTGAACTGGGGCGTGATCCAAGAGAAGCAGGGATCCGATGGAAGACAGCCGTAGATAGGTCCTTATGCTGGACAAAGAAATAAATAATCCTTGAGTAGGATTGATGGATTCTCGTGTAGTAGTAGTAGTGGATATAATACACGCCAGACATCCATGAGGTGCAAATTTGAATTTTGAAAGGTAGGGGAAAGAAAAGGGTAAGGAGCCCATAGAAGTATCTACCGTGGGGTCTACGGCCACATTAAAGTCTCCGCCCAGAAGCAGTAACCCTTCCTGAAAATCCAACAGACGAGAGGGAGATGATTGCAGGAACTGGAGCTAATCCGAGTTGGGCAAGTACACATTCGCTAGCGTCACTAGAACCTTGCCTATCTTCCCCTTAACTACAAGAAATCGGCCCTGTTCATCAATAATCTGGTCAACCCACGTCCAAGCAAACGATTTGGGGATTAAAATAGACTTGGAGATGCGGGAGGCTGCATGATACACCACTGTGTAGTCCCAATTGCAGTGTTTGGGGATCTCAATAAACCGCACAAAAAACCTGCTGAACTGCACACGCTCAGGTGTGAATAGAGCCTAAGAGGGTTATTCACTAAGTGAATAACAGAGCTAAAGTAAACTGAGCCGAACGGTGTTCACCTATTCACTTCGGCTCTGTAAGGCTGATTCCAGCTAAAATCAGCCATACATCGGCTGCCTTCAGTCAGCCGAACATGGTCTGCATGTTTGGCTGAGCCGCAGTGCAGAAGCCATTTGACTCAGCCGATCCAACAGTGTCATAGGGGCCGAACAGCAGTGAGTGAATAGCAGAATGTCGCCGGGCGGCATTCAGCTTGGCTATTCTGCTCGCTACCTCCGAGGTAGCGAGCAGAATAAAAAAATGTAAACAAAAGAAAAAAAATATTAAAAAACTAATACATGTAAAAAAAAATTAAAAAAAAGTTAAGAAAAAAACCCCCAGTGTGGGGTCCCCCTCCCAAACCATACCAGACTCTTTTCGATCTGGTAGGAGAGTTAGGAGGGACCCCAAGTTAACAAACCCACCCCACCCCCCAAAAAAGTCTGTGGGGTCTCCCCCCAAACTCATACCCCTGTAGGTCTGGTAAGATTTGTAAGGAGAAACCCCACCCCCAAAAGTGGGGTCCCCCCTAAAATTCACAACCAGACCCTTGGTCCAAGCACAGGCCTGGCAGGGCAGGAAGGGGGGGGATGAGCAAGCGCCCCCCCCTTCCTGCTCCATACCAGGCCACATTCCCTTGGCACTGGAAAGGGTGCTTTTCCAGGGAGGGTCCCCAACGTGGATCCTCTGAAATGGTGCATGTGTGACCAGCATAGGAGTTTAGCTGGCAGTCAATTACTGTAGGAGGAGCTTGTGAGTTGGCCAGTCACCGTGTTCGGAGCTGCCTGAGTGTGTGGACATAACAACACTTTAACATTACATGGGGGGAGCTAGGTAGGATTTTTAAGCAGCTAAAAAAATAAAATACTTAAGCAGTCATTTTTAAGGTATGCACTGAAACAAGTACACACAGAATTTACTACGTGACCCCTATGTCTATATAACTACAATAACACAGTCCATACTGGATGGCAGCCACGGAATTAGGAAACCTTTATGTATATGTACTTATGTATAAATAACCTATTTGAGTATTTCTCTGGATCCTATGTTTTAATACTTTATTTTTATCTGCCTTTTGACCCTTTGTTTTATGATCTGTATGATACACGCAAACACTGGGATTAAAGTCCAGGAGCAATCTGTCATTGTTTGATAGCAAGAAATGAGTAAGAGAAGAGATTTGAGTGCAATCAACTTTCAACACACCAAATAATTTAATTAAGCAATTTAAATGTTACAGTTGAGTGATACACAAATAAGCTACATGTTTGTTAATAGTTCTTTTTAATTTATTTTCCTCCCTATTCTTCTCACAGTGCCCATTTTACTAAGAGCAGATTAATATACCTCCCTTGTCTTCCTGGAACTGTGGCACATGTGACTAAGACATGTGACCATTCACATCATCTCTTGTGAGATTATGGATGAGATTTCCCAGAAATGCACTGCTGTTGTAACCTTCCCAGAATGCACAGCTTGGGCACATTACATCACTAATGCCCAAGAGGAGCAGGAAGTGGAAAAACAATAATTTAAAATAAAAGAAAAATATGTTTAACTAATGAATGTTTAAGTTGATTCCATATGAGCATGCAGAGTTGCATGCTGAGGTGATTTTTAGTGAACGGGGGTAAAGGCGTGCTGTAATAATTTTTCATATAAGTTTCCATTCCATTCCCCAGCTGCTAAGAGTGCCACATATAAGAAAATGCAGCAGGGGGTTTCGATCCTTCTGTGGCTGATCAGTGTGCCAAAGAACCCTTGCCAGAACAATGCAAAGCAGTCGATTCAGCCTGGCAGTCCAGGCCCTTCCCCTGACTAGGTAGACCACATTTTAAGACAAAAGCAACAAAGTGCCACCTCCTTGTGTGAAATCTTTTTTTATTTGAATAATAAAAACGGTTATAAATACCGTATTTTTCCGTCTATAAGACACCCCCATGTATAGGACGCCTCCCACTTTTCTTACCCAAAATTCAGAAATCAATATTTTCCTTGCTCTTTTGCATAACTGATTACATCCAGTTTAAATTTTGCAGAGTAAGACAGCCGTTTACTGGTACCGGTATTTACCTGTATTTTTTTTTGTTTTCTGACATTTTTATGGGCTCCCTGTTACATCTGGGCACTGGCTACACGCCTCCGCAGCATCAGCTGACGTCAGGTACATAAGGCTCATGATTGGGGGAAACCTGTTAGCTTGTCTCTGCAATCTGAAGTTTCACTCGTGGGGCTAGTTTGCAGAGGTATGGGCAGTTTCGCAACTGCGGTACTCCTCTCGGCCCCCGTGTATAAGACGCCCCTCCATTTTTAGGTAAATATTTTTAAGAAAAAGTATAGTCTTATACATGAAAAAATACAGCACTCACAATTATAAAATTTCAGTAACGCTTGTCAATAAGAGACCACAAGATCAGTGTCTAAGGAATGTTTTCCCACTCCGACTGCGTATAAAAAGCTGCCTCCGGTCACATCACCATACCATCGTGCCACTGGCTGCTTTTAGGCTGGATTTACACGTTCCAGGCACCAAATGATTCTGAGAAAGGGGGTACGCCCTATACATAGCTGGAGTGGAACATTCCTTAGACACTGATCTTGTGGTCTCTTATTGACTGAGTATAATTGTGAGTATTTATAACCGTTTTTATTATTCAAATAAAAAAAGATTTCACACAAGGAGGTGGCGCTTTGTTGCTTTTGTCTTTTTATGTATCTGATAAGAACCCCAGAGTCTCTTTGACGAGCAGCCTCTCCAAAAGCTGTGGATATTTTACAAGAAAGACTTGGAGGATTCCTGGAGGATTGTGTGATGGTAATCATTAGCGCCAAGAGTTAAATCGACTTTTTCTGAGACCACCATTTTATCCTAATCCCAGAAAATTCATCAACTTTACAGCAGAGTAACAGACTTTCCTTGGGTGAACTGGCAAGCTTCCTTTATTTTTGTTACTGGTAATTTCTGGGATATAGTGGTATGCCATGTTTTATCTATTGTTACAAATCGCACAAATACTTCTGGACTAACTTCAATGCAAACAATGGAGACAGTGCATGGCTGTGCAATTCATCTGTCATTAATGAGCTTTTGCTCAGGTTTTGGGAGCACGGTACCCAATGGGCACCAACCATTCTTACTGAAAGATGCTCTGTTGTACTGGACAAAGTATGTCTGCCAGAGGGACTGAAAAAGAAAGTTTGCCCACTCTGTGATTTCACTGACAACCAGAATGGGAATCTGGAACCTTTATTGTAAGGGAATGTGTTACTGGCAGTCAGCAAATGATGTGTGGAAGTCTGTGTGCTACTGCCAGCAGTTTTGGTGCTGCAGACCGCAGCCTATGTTTGGTATGCACAAGTCCTGCACTGATCATTTTGCAAGCCTTGTTTACATTTTTTAAAAACTATTTTCCTTCCTTGGCTTACCAATTCACCTTTTATGACTTGCAAATAAAAGAGTGAACATAACTAAGACTTTGACAACTAGCCTCAAGGTAATCAAAGACCTGTATTATCAACTCCTAATGATTAAGAAAAAAATAAAGCTACTTCTTCATGGTCAAGCTGAGAACCTAGGAAACAATATCTTATATACAGGAGAAAGGCCATGAATGGATGTAATCTAACATAATGTAATATAATTTTAAGAAATCTTTTATTTAAATGGATGATGAGCATTTCATATATTTGCCTTTCTGTGTGCTGTTAACAATTTTTGGTGAATGAAAACAATATTTTTTATTGCTATTTATGTTTTAAGAATAGAATTAGGAATGGTTAAAATCCCCATCAGTTTTTTTTTTGACGTCCATCTGTACTGAGGAGATGCACCCTTTCTATTTGTCCTGCTAACACTTGTGACTGATGTACACGCCCTGTCTGAACCCACTGTATGTCAATCACATGTGACTATACACAGTTCTGAACTGAGAGAGCCGTCACAAAAATGTAGCGATACAACTCTCAGCCTCACCCTGCACAGAGATTTTCCAGCTCGCTGGATAGCAAGCTCAGATCAGCAGGCAGAGCAATCTTCACTAGGGTTGGTTAATTCTGTAGTTAACCCTTCACACACCAAACGTCAGCTGCCACCATGTGTTTTTTAACGGAAACCGAGACAGTTCCCAGCAAATGCTGTAACAGTACAATACACTTAAACAAAGCCTATGACATTACTGTCTCTTCGGACAGAAATATGACAGGTCTCACTATACAGTAGTGCTATTCACAGAGGCAAGGATACTTTAAAGTGACATTAAACCCTCAGATTTTTTAACATAAACCAATACTGTAATGTGTGCCTTACTGTAATCCATGGTTGTTTCCCTTCTCTTTGCTGCTCTTCCTTTTAAATCCTCATGTCTTCTCATGCTTGGAAGAACTTCCCTTTTCAGCTCAGGGCCTCTTCTTGTAGTGCTGGCTCAGATTACAAGCCTATACAAACCTATACACAGACACCGTGTATCCATTCCAGAGACAAGGCAGTCTGCTGCAAAACAGAAGTTCTGCAGAGCATGAGAACAGATACAGATTTAAAAGGAAGAGCAGCAAAGAGAAGGAAAACAACCATGGATTACAGTAAGGCACACATTACAGTATTGTTTTATGTTAAAAAATCTGAGGGTTTAATGTCACTTTAAGTTCTTATTTAGAGCTTAGAGATAAGCTTAACGATTTTTAAGATAGTCTTTTCATAAAAGAAAGGGTGCAGAAAAATATACAGAAAAAGATATTAATAAAGAGATACAAATATACAGTATATAATAACAGTAAAAAAAATGGAATAAAAAAGAGAATACTTAACAGTCCTGAGTTGTGACAGGCTTATGAGGCTTGCACAGATGATTTCCAGATGTTAAAGGGAAACTCTTCTGGGATGTTAAGACTTCTTGATGTTAAAACAAGAGCCTCTCTAGCTGCCTCTGCAGCATCTTTTTGTCAGCCCTCAAGGGGGTATCACGGACCTGGCCCCTGAGGCAGGGCTGGTGAGGGGGAGCAGGAGGGTTAACCTTTACGATGTCCTCCTCCGTTCCACCCAAACGATTAATGTTCATTTTAATAATCATATTCCTCTAGGATCATGAGCTAATCCTAAATAGGCTATGGATTATTGTGTTTCATTAAATTAGCTTCTAATCAAGTCTGAATTTGGTTGGTTAATGACATATGCCTTGCTTAGGAGGTTTAATGTTACTTATCAGGCCCCGGACCATCATAATTGGCCCATTCTTGGTACGTATGTTCTTGAGTCCCAGCTATGTGTGCAATTAATTTAACAATATCACTGTTCAATTCCAAGTTATAAAATTGGGTTGATATTGTAAGTAACTTAGTTTTATGACTTAAGGGTGACTCTGAGGTCACCCTGGGTTATTATCTTTACCAGGCCTGTGTGTTTTATCTAAACCTGTCAATTACTAATTTATTAGGGGATTAGTTGAGCTGGGCAAAACCATTACCATGCTATTAGGAATTTACTATCCTGATCATAAAGGTATCACTTAAACTGATTAACGCCAGGTCCAGGGGAAACTCTAGATAACAATCGGTTTTAATGCTTCATTTAAGAACTATAAAGATTACAAGCCCGAATTAGCATATCTCTGCTTTTTTGGAATTTTTTTATTAATAGGCTCAAACCTCATTATCGTCACAGTAAACAATACAGAAAGTGACTGGAAATTAGGGCTGGTAATGATTAAAATTTTCATGTTCGATTAATCGAATCTTTTTAAAATCGATTAATCGATAAATTTCGATTAATTATAATGCACATACAGATCCAACTACACTGGCCTATACACATACAGCACAGCAATGAAGTAATAAAATGAACTAGAATCATACTAATCCAGCAGGTTATCAATCCACTCAATATGGCCGCCGCTTGAGTGGGGCAACTCAGAATAATAACGTGCTGGATTACAAATGTATTTACATAATATAGTAAAACAGCAAAGCCCTACGGGTGATTTAAACATAAGTATTAGCTTAATATTTGAAGTAGCTGCACCTGTCCATTCCATTTCATGTAAGGACCTGATTGCAACATATGCTACTGCTTCATATATTCTGACAGAACATGATTACAATATTCCAGTAAACACAATGATTTAATCACGTTCAACTTGATGCCGACACAAACTACTGAGACATTATGTTGTTACTTTCTGTTCACTGAACACAAGTGAAAGCTGCAGAGAGCAGACAGGAGAAGAGGCCCTCGAGCCCCAAAGTGCTTAAAATAATAAGAGCGATATGGATGCATTTTTGTCTGATATTATATGTATTTAATTTTATTACCCCATACTTGTGCAGTACTAAGATTAAACTGCTCAGCTCGTACTTTACACAGCCTTTATTTTTTATGGTATATTAATGGGTCTGTAAGCTCTCCCTGTCATTGGGTTTATTATGACTTTCATTTCAGGTCTGCTGTGTGACAAAGTATTTTACTAAACGACTTCACCGTCACCACTCGGATGCATTCGCAATGTATTCTCTAGACACTAACATTTATATGCTTTACACAGTCATACGTATTTAATGAAGTTTTTTAATTTAGCATGGTGTTTTTTCACCTTATTGTTATTTCTGGTTTAATTATTCATAAATAATTAAATGGTAATAACCCAAAACACATAATTATGCTTTTATAGCTATTGGAGCTATGATGAAATACTTTTCTCATTTGCTCTTTACCTGCATTTTTGTTATTAAAAGTATAGTGTGTTAACCACATTGTGTTTTTGTTTAGAATACTTAATGAAGCTGACTATGGAAGACCTAATTGAGTTCCTGCAGGAGAACCTAGCCAAGAATTTTGGTTATGAGGATGACTATGCCATTGAACAACTGCAGCTTTCAATGGGAGAACTGAAAAGAGGAAAACTTGATCTCCCTCCTCCAGGTAAGGCTGTTTTTTCTTTTTAGTTTTGTGCTTCCAGTAACGCTTTTTTGAACTCCAACTCAGGGTGTTATTAATCATTACAAACTTTCAACTGAAATGTATGTCTAAATTCTTTTTTCCCCCAAATTATTAACTATACACTGTTTAGTTGTTAGTGATTCTGAGATTATCTCAGTTTTCTACAGGATAAGTAACAATTACATTTGTCATCTATCGAAGAAAGAAGAGATAAACTGCAGGATATTTTTTGGGGAAAAAATTGTTTTCTGAAAACCGAACTGTCATTTGAATATTTTCCTTTGCTGAAGTAAATATTTATTCATGCATAGATGTATACGTTTTATTTTTTGGTAAACTAACTAGCAGAGTTGTGAATTGCTAAGTCCTATCATTACCCAGCTTCAGTCTTTTCAGTTTTATAGATCTTCCCTATGAGGTTTAAATAAAGTGTCCTCATAGGGTTTAAAAAGATTGTTTGACAGTATGAGAAATGACATATGTGCCTCACTTCCTGAAAAGTGCCGCTTCTTGTCACACCCAGCCATAGCATGTTTGTTCTTTCTAACATTAATTCATAGGTGTGACAGTTGTCTTTGTCCGTCTTTTCACTGTATGTTCTTATCAACCTGTCATTTCACATCCCATTGGAACCTGATTATTGATGCTTTAGTGAGAAAAGTATGTGTTGTCCACAGCAACCTGTAACAATCTTCTGTTTTAAAATTAACGATTAATGCCTCGATTAATCGTTCATTTTTTTGATCGATTCAAATTCTTTTGATCGGTACTCACCTCTCCGCCGGCTTCCGGGAGTTTCGTCGGAGATCCGGTGACGTCAAGGACATCGACGTCACCGGAATCCTCCACCCTCCCCCAAGTGGCTCCGTCGGCTAACGAAGGGAAGGGGGAAGGAGTCCGGTGACGTCACGGACATTGACGTCACCGGACTCCTCCCCCCTTCCCTTCGTTAGCCGACAGAGCCACTGGGGGAAGGGGGGGGAAGGGGGAGAAGTCCGGTGACGTCTATGTCCGTGACGTCACCGGATCTCGGACGGGACTCCCGGAAGGCGGCGGAGAGGTGAGTCTTTTCATTTTCGATCAAAAGAATTTTAATCGATCAAAAAGTTTAACGATTAATCGAGGAATTAATCGTTAATTTACCCAGCCCTACTGGAAATCAAAACTTTGGCGGTTACAATGGAAATGGGAAGGAAGGGAAATTTTCTACAGTGGGCACTTGTACTGGTGACAGTTGTTACTTTTAAATGGTAGAGATTCCTATTAATTTCCTGGTGTGTCTTTGGGCCAGTAAATGAAAGGAAATCTCCCTAATGCGATATTACCCATGCTATACAAATCTTTAAAAATGTTTTCGCTTTAGATACTGCATACTTTAAGGCCCCATTCACACCTAGGCGTATTGTAATATGCGCGTCTGTCGCGCGACCGTCACGCGTTTTTTTTACCGCGACCGTCGCGCGATTCCAAAGGCTACTTGGCAGTATCCAAATGGAAAACGCCCTACAAAACGGCCCAAAGTAGTCCCGGGACCTTTTCAGGCGTGGGCCGTTTTGTAGGGCGTTAGGGACGGGCGGAAATACGGCGAGGTGGGAACGAGGGCATTGACTACAATGCAATTTATATTTTTGACCGTTTTGTAGAGCGTTCGTCGAGCGTAGAACGCGCTACAAAACGGTCAGGTGTGAACGAGGGCTTAAACATATGTATTTGAAAAATACACAAAAAGCTTTGAATTCTTAGTTTAATATCTTTGTTTTACTGGAATGTCGTTTTGTTTACCATAAACCAGTAGATCTATGATGTATGCTTGCTGTCAAAAAGATTACAATCTGCTGGTTACCTCTACAACCATAACTGATTTTACTGTTGAAGAAAGAATGCAAACAGAAAATACAATTTAACCCACAGTGAGTTTGTGTCATTCTCATGTTACGCACTTGTCATAATCCATGCCAATTTTTTTTTTTCCTTTTCCAAACACAGGAGGTAGATGAATATGATCAGGGTGGCATGCAGAGTTTGGAGCTTCTAGATCTACTGTTTGACTGCCAGGATGGCATTCTTCGCCATGAATATTCATCTGATGGGACCATTTGGGCTACCTCAGAGACAAATGTGAGTATTTCAGCAACTTTTTATTGTTTATTTCAGTATTGAGTTTATTTTTGGGTTCACTAATCATATTCCTTGGATACAGATTTCTACTCAGGCGAATGAAGCATTTGTGTCTCCATTACTGTTGCTAGCTGACTCGCCTTCAGATTCAAACCATTGGTCACCAGCAGCCAGTGATAGCGGAATATCTGAAGATGCACTTTCAGACCACCAGAACAGTCCATTCCAATACCAGTTCACAGACTCATGTTATGTGACATCTAGTTTGAGAGATTTCAAAGAACCAGATCTTTGCATGAATCTGGAGGAGCATGCAGGTATGCAACCTCATAGAGGAATTTACTTCTTTGGGTTAGTTTTTGTTACTATATACTTTGATAAATAAAAACAAGGTTTACTGTGTAGCACAACTGTAGGTAGGTAAACGTTTAATTTTTGCAGGTAAAGCTCCTACTTGATTCTGGTACCACCCTTGATTTTCCATGGCTTGATCAATTAAAAAAATGGTAAATATATGGTATTCAGTGGCAACAGCTTGCTGAAAACAAATTAAAGCAACACTTGGATCTGTCATAAGCATAATTTACAATATTAACATAGCAGCATCATGAATGTGATTTTGCAGTTTATTTTCCCAATTTAGCTAGGGCTCTTAAGTAGGGTGAAAAGTAATTCAGGTAAAGCAAGCTTCAGCAGGTGATTGTAGTAGCTGTTGAAGCTAGCTTTATCTATAGTATTCTTCCTGTTTAAGAACAACTTGAATCCCTTTGAGTCCAATATCCTTCTGGTCAAGCCCTTACAGCACACAGAGCCCTGAGGAAGGGGGAAGTCTAGATTTTGCAAAATGTATTGGCTTATCCTTTAGGCTGAATATACATGGTTGAAAACACAATACATTTTTTGTACTCTTAATGTTTTGTGTAGCCCTCTTTCCTTTCAAATTACCTGTATCCCATTTGAAGCATCTTTGGAAGCTTCCTTCATATCTGAGAGTGACTTACAGAGTTATTACACTAACCTCGAATAACTTATAGAACGTAACACGTACTGAATCAGCACTAGATCCAGCACTTCAGCCCTATACACTTACAATGAAGTAGTGAGCTCTTCTCAATCCTGTAAGGCAGACAGAAGGATTAGGGTATATAGCTCAAACTCCAAATTAGAAGATGTCACCTGACTAAGAAAGCCAAAGCAGAGGTGACACAGAATAGGCATAGAAAATGGAAAATATAGTGAACAAAGTGGAAAGAAGGAAGAGCAACATATTTGCAAACTACAAAGGAGTCAAAAGTGGTCGTAAAGTTGTACCTTTACTGTACTAGCAAAGTCCTTGTCTTCCAAGTTTGGAAGCAGAGGAAACATTTAGCATACTGTATATGTAATAAAATACTAGCAGCTCTCCATCTTCCATTTAAACCATTGATAGAACAGCAGCAGCAACAACAAACAAATCGATTTGCAGTAGAAGGTCTCCCAGCACTGAAGTCCTTTGCAGTCATGCAACAGGTCAGAGCAGTAAAGGAGATCACTACTGGAAGACTTGCTTCTCCACAAAAGGCTGTTCATTCTTGCTGCTGCCACTCTGATAGAAGACTGAAGAGGGATTGAAGAGTTTCTGGATAAGTATTTCAATAAGAATGCCAGGCTGGTGGGAGTGATGCAGGAAGAAAGGAAGGGGGAATTTAGGCTGGCTTCTAAGCACCAGCAAGCATCCCACGTGGTCAAACCCCTGAATAGTTCTAAAATGTACAGTTGGCCAAAGAAACATAAAGGAACTATTTACATGGCTTAAAATAGGTTGGACTTGATGGACATATGTCTTTATTCAACCTTAAATACTATGTAACTAGCTTCACCCACTGTCTTAAATTAGAACAAATCCCTTTATTGGGATTTTTTATGAAATAAGACATGCAAATACCTTCAATTCTAAGATGACTCTACTGTCCTTCGCATGCAGTGGTGGATTTATGGTTTCTTTTGGCCCACCTTACCATAACATGTTTTCATATACTTCTGCAGCACCCACCTGATTTCTAGAGATAGGAGGAGCTGACATTTCACCGCAGGGTCTTTAGCCAGAATGTGGGATATGAAAGCAAAATCGGGCGCCAGTCACTTTAAGGATTTTCTAATGTTTTAGTCCATGAATAGCAAAACAGGGAGAGAGGGTTAGGGCTGCAGACATCTAGGGAACACAGAACTCCAGACTCACCGAATGCTTTCCAGCTTCACAGTGCAAAGGACCTTTAAACCGAGAATGCAGTGACACTGTGTTAGAGATCCATAGCTGGTTGGCAGACATGTTTGAGATCTCCCTGGGTCTCACCCACAGACCCTGCGAGGTCCAAGCTCATCCTGGCTTCTCCAGCACCTCCAGCAGATGAAGTTCCACCCTGGCTTTACAATCCTACAACTCAGGAATAATTCCTGAAACCAACTGGGTCCACACTTGACCACCTGCAGGCTTCAGGCCTGGTCGGACAGCACACACATAACGCAGCTGTGGCAAGTGTAAACCCATCAGCAGGCAGATTCAATCAATAACAGAACCCGTAGGGAAAGCCAAATGAGTACAGACTATGCAAACAGCTAAACTGGATACAATCCTAGCAAACTAAGTTTAAGTAGTCACCCCACTTAGGGCAAGGTGGCTACAGTTACTTGTCGGTCTCCAAATTGTATGCAGTTATATTAATTAGCCTTTTAATATTAGTCAGGATCAGCTTTTCAGTTGAAGCAGAAAACGCCCCTGAATATTAGACTGTATAAATACAGTCATTTAATTTTTGATAATCTCCTGATTTCAGTACAGCGGTTTCCTTTTTTTTAATGATTTTCCATATCCTGTGTGAGACATTTACTACCTTTGCACACTTTATATCATAAATAATGATAACAACAACAATAATGATGCGTAACATCGTTATTGTTGTTATTTGTAAACATCTTCCCAAAAAGAATGATCACTGTCCTTATGTTTTCCCTTGGGTTGCCCGTTTGTCATTCTCCCCCCACCTTTTCTGTCCCCATTATGCTTCTCCCCACCTGGCGGTTCTCAACCAGAGTTGCCTGGAACTGTTAGTTGGCTGGGATCAGCAGGGATACCCGCTGAACTTATTCATCGGTCGCTTCAGCCCCTCCTTACTTTACCATGCCCATCTTTTGGGGATTTTTTGTATTCATAGTAGGGAAGTGGTTGGGGTGGTTACTAAGAAGGAGCTCCATCGGGAACCCTGGTTTTTATGCCCTCTGTTTCAGACCGGAGTTCAGTAACTGCGGCTATGGATCTCATGCCCGTTTACACACAAGCGGTTCTTGATGGAACTTTGAAACGCTGTTGCTCCGTCCCCCATTCATTTTTAGTTCCCAGCCTCTGAAGAGACTGGAGCTATTGAACTATATCCCCCGTGAACCCCGCCGCTCTCTCAGGATCACCCCAAAAGGAACTATATGTGCCCCTGTGGGTATCCCTGAACATTGAACTCTGTGTTTAGGCACCAGGATGTCTGGGTGGACAGTATCTTTTGTGATGTGATCATTACTCTTGTGAGTATTAGTTTGTGTATAAATTGTGGTGCTGCTTCCTAATAAAAGTCAGTCCTGCTTTCACTCAATACTACTGTCTAGTTATTGGATGAATTCCTGCTATTATCACTTGTTCCTGTGTCTGAGCGGTGAGGAAGCAGTCTTCTGACGGAGATACCTAGATGGGGTATCCGGGAGTCTGCCACATATTTGATAAGAATAATAATTGAAAATGAAAATTGGCAATTAGTTTGGTAAGCAAACAGTAACCAAATAACCTAGGATACCTGCAGCTTGTTTCGGCAATTTTATGTGCGCCGCTTCATTGTTCTCCTTTGATTGCCTATGGGTATGCCAGATCTTTCGCAATCATAGCAACAGCCCTGCAGCAAGATACTGCAGCAGATTTCCTCATAGCACTGCTGGGCAAATAAGTGTATACTACATTTGTGCAATATCTAAAGACTGCCAAAGAGTGTGTTAAATAATTTGAGCCTGCCTTGTTTTTTCCACCTGCACAACAGAGTCCTATTTCTTACCTGTGTACTAAAATACACTAACTTTGATACAGCATAGTTATTTGCTATTTATATAATTACAGGAAAAACTACTAGATTTATTTCTCTCGAATTAGTGTTATAAATCGTGTAAGGCTGATATCGATAGAAGACATCTGTTTCTGGGTTCTACATTTCCTCTTAATATATCCCTCCCATCCCTCAAAAAATGAGAAAATATATTCACCAGTAGGGATTGGTTATTTATGAAGTTAATCACTTTGTCAGTCTAAGGCCCCATTCACACTGAGCGACATGAAAATTGCGCGATTTTTTACGAGCGATATTGAGCAACTTGTCCCTATTGGGCTGTATGCAATCAGGAGCAAAATCGCTCGAAAAAAGGGTCATGTAGGAGCTACAAGCGATACTGAGCGATATTGAGCGACGAGATGTGAACAGCTCCATTGAAATGGATTGGAGAAGCTACATAGAGCGATATCGCGTGGAAATATGAGCGATATCGCTGCAAAAATCGCTCGATAAATCGCTCAGTGTGAATGGGGCCTCAATGATATCAAAGCTATCAAAAGAATGGGCAATGCTTTAAAAATGTTTTGCTAATCTGGTTTAATTTGTTCATAGAGCTGATGGTTTAAAGCTAAACTCCGGTATAGGAATCTTGGTGTGCTTTGTTTTTTCCCCCTTTAGATCTGTGCAGTAATCCAGTGTTAATCCAGTGTTAAACTTTTACCAAAACCAGTACCGAAAATGTTTTTATTTTAATTTTTGAAAATGTTTTAATATTTTTTTTTTTTTTTATAAACTTTAAAAAATATATTTTTATTTATTCATTTTTTATTAAATATTTTAATTTTTTACTTTACTTTTATGGGCTTCTGGGAAATATTATTAGGGATCTAAGCAGACACCTGATATTTCCCTTTTAAAATAGAAAAAGAGATGGAGGACACAAAGTCCTCCATCTCTTTTTCTGCAGCCCCTGTTATCAATGAACAGGAATCTTCTGAGTGTTCCTGTTCATTGATAACTTGAGAATATAGTGTGTTTACTATAACTACAACTATGAATGAGCAGGAGGTGATGTAGATCACTTCCCATTCATTCATAATTGAGGATATAGCCAACATACCATATCCTCAATTATCTACAAACACTCAGCAATCACTGATCACTGAGTGCGTGTACCTCGCTCTTGTCTCTGTCACTGGAGAGCTCAGCCTCCTGTGACAGCGCTGTCTCTGCCCACACACCGCTCGGCGGCCGATATATCGGTGCATCCCTAAAATACACACATCATCATAAAAGATCCCTATATTATTGCTCTTGAATTTCTTAATATTTGATGTAATAAAACCACAATAGAAATACCTTTTTCTATATGCTGCAGGGATCCCAACCTTAAAAAAAGTAATTTGAGGGAGGGAGGGAGGGAGTCTGTGCTGGATCAGAGACCGGCACCAGCGATGGAGAGATTGTTAAATACAAGTGGAAGGAAGAAGATGATCGGATCAAGAGGCATCAGTTAAGGTAAGTCCTTAAAGCAGCATGGGGAGGGGAAACATTTGTGACTTTGATGTCACTTTAATAAATTAGGTTTAACTAAAGATTTATAATGGGTTAAATAGGTACAACTTAATTTTTAAAAACAATTGTAATTTTTTTTGTTTTTACAATTGCAGGTTCTATGACAATTTGATTTGCACATAAGCGTTTACCAAAATACATGGTAAAAATTAGGGATGCATCAAGTTAGTTATGTGAATGAGGCCTAAATGTAAGTTTAAGATAATTTTTTTTACTTTTGGGAAAGCTTGGTGGAGTTATAATTGGAACAAAAGCAGAGGTTTTGCCTGTGATATTGCAACTTGCAGGTGCAAAAAAAAGGATTCCAGCCAGGGAATCATAGCTGAGTGAATACAGCATGAATAAATATAAAATAATTGTTTTTTTCCATTGCTTAATCAATATTATATAAAATAAAGATTCATTTATCTTTGACCATGCTGTATTAATATAACATGGGCCGGCTGTTAGTTGTGTGAATGAGGTCTTAAGCTAAATTAAGGTTTTTTCACTTTTCTACACAATTCCATCTGCTTCCATCCTATCCATACGCCATCTTGTGGCCTTTTTTCAAATGGCACGTTGAGATTTTACTAACTTTCGTTGAGTACAACTTTGTGACAATTTAAGCAAAGTAAACTTATTTTTTGACAGTCATGTTGTCTTTTGAGTTACAGTTCTTCATAATATTAAGAAACTGACCTAAAATCATTATTTTGTATTGCTTTGGAAAAAAATGTGATCTGCCCCTTTAAGAAAAACTATCGGTAATTGGTATCGGCGAGTACTTAAAAAAAAGTATCGGTACTCATACTCAGACCCAAAAAAGTGGTATCGGTGCATCCCTATTAAAAATATTGTAACAATGTATTGACAAATAAGCTTGTAGCCAATTGTTTTCAGGCTTCATTCATTCAAGAAGCTGCTTTTAGTGACCACAATACACAAAGTGGGACTTGACTGTCATTTTATACTCCGTGTACAAGGAGATTTGACAGCAACTCCTACATGAATGAAGCCCGTAAACCACAGTTGCAAGTTTAATGAATACAGGAGCCACTATTGGACAGACGACCGCCTACTTGATTTTCACAGTCCAGTACATCTTTAATAGCAATGTATTATTAATGAAATCCTTCATTATCGGACAACCTTGAGTGCAATCAGTTTTAGAAATGTGGCAACATTGAAGAGTAACAACCCAGAAAAACAACAAAAAATCAGTAAATTGCAGCCCATCAGTCCTTAGAAAGTGGTTTTCATCTAGGTTAAGTGCATTTTCAGCAAGTAGAGAAAATACTAGGGATGCACCAATATATCGGCCGCTTAAACATTTTGGCCCAAATAGCAGTGCATCTGTGATTTCTCTCCTCCCCACTGGGCGCAGCTCTGTGTCCAAGCGGGGAGGAGAGAAACTGTCACAGGAGGCCGAGCGGTGCGGGAGGAGAGCGTTGTGAGCGGTCGTTGTCTCTCCTCCCCGCACCACTCAGCCTCCTGTCACAGATCAGGAGCGCAGCGGTGTGGGCGGAGACAGCCATTGCTGTCACAGGAGGCCGAGCTCTACACCCGCCCCGCCCAGCCTCCTGTGGCAGCGTGTCAGGATGGAGAGCGGGCACAAACACTCAGTGATCAGAGAAAATTGAGGACAGAGTATGCTTACTATATCCTCAATTATGAATGAATGGAAAGTGATCTACATTACCTCCTGTTCATTCATGATTGTGGATATAGTAAACATTAGACATGTGCACCAGCAAAAATCTGTTTAGTTTAGTTTTGATTCGGATTTTGCTTTATTTCGTTTTTCGGAATTCGGGTCTAAAGGTCAATTTGTTTCGGAATTCGGATTCGGACTAAATTCGTTAGCGGTAATCCATACGAAATTTTGTTTCGGTTTTGTTTCGTTCGTTCGTTCGTTGCAGCAAAGTGACATTTAAGAGGGAAAACAAGTTTTTTTGTTCTCAAATGTCACTTTGCTGCAACAAAATTTCGTCCAAAAAACTAAAGTTGGTCCAAAAAAAAAACGAATCGGAAATTCGGAATCAGAAATTCGGATTCGTTAACAGTCGTTATATCTGTAATTCGGTTACATCCGAATCTCCGAATTTCTGAAATTTCGTACCGAATTTTGATCCGGAACTAAACGAATCGCACATGTCTAGTAAACATATTATGTTTTTGGCTTGACATTTTTTTTCATTTCGGTTTTGAAATTTTTATTTCGGTGCACCTCTAGAAAATACCTGTTGATATATCCCTTCATAAATATAGTGGGGGAAGGACAGAAAGTGTGTTGTTTACAGGGTTACCAGATGAAAATAAAGAAATAAAAGCCTTTAAAAAATTGTCACCTAAGAACTGGTAAGTTGCAATACAGTACATTTTTATTTTTGGATTAGATACAGTTTGGCTTGGACAAT